>NC_082739.1:8478910-8681357 GCF_030144855.1 Hypanus sabinus | reverse complement strand
GTTAAATAAAGATTGCCGAGGAGTGAGATTTCTTAAAGAGTATCCATTTGGGAGATTGAGTAATTCTATTTTTATTCATTGATTTCAGGCTGTCAATCCAGGCCCTTTAGATTTCAAGGAATGAGTGCTGTCCATTCAACATAACTACAGTACCACATGGAAGGTTACTTTAATGAAGGAGAAGGTTTTTACTGTGGCCTAGCATAAACTAAGCAACAAAGTTTTAACATCTGACAAATTGGAAAATGGACATTTATGATAAGATGCAGAGTTGAAAGCACAAGAGTTGTTGTTAAATGATGTAGTGTGAAAGTATTTCCTCTAGAGATTCCTATTAGGCATGACAGATTTCAAAACAATCACAAATTAGGGGAATAACCCAATTTGATCGGGGAGGCAGTTCTTATGCCGCTATGAATCAGCAATGCTTGTTTAGAATATTTATTTTAAGAGTGGCATGCTTCCTATTCAATACAAGGCTCAAACTCCTGATGCACTTCCCGGCTTCTCGATTCTGGTCTTCAATTAAGTAATTTTTGTGTATCCTGTGTAAATGTAGAAAGGCATTCTTACCGCTCAAACTAGCAGTTGATGCCACTTCCGCTTACAGTATTAGACTAATCGGTTCCAGCTGGCTCATTCTCTGATCAATGTACATGAACATGTTTTTTTTGTTGGTAGAACAATTATGAACATTTTTAGTCAGGTTTGACATGTAATGAAACAAAGCTAAACCACTCATCAAATATTTGAATTGCACACAACTGCCAGTGAGTGAAGTTTTTAAATTAAGAGGAGAGTAAACATTGAGAGTTCCTTAACAAGGTGCATGATGCTCGAATACAGGCCGGAAAAATTCTTTGCATACTTGTAAAGGGGATTTCTTCTTTTTCTTTGTTACTGTGTATGTAATCAAAATGGCTTCTTTGTTTTGTTAAAAGTAGGAATGCTTCTTTGTTGCGAGAGAGTGCTGGAAGCTTGTTTGGGTTAAAATTTACTGATAACGAGAATTGTATTCCTTTGTAAACCAATTGGGATTAATGTTGTTCTTTCTTCTGAGTCTGTAAGCTATTGCTGACGGGCTTTTGGGGAGATCGGCGCGAGGGGGTGAGAGAAAGAGGACACGATGCTGTAAACTGGGCGAGGAACCGGGGGGGGCGGGGTCCGAGGCCAGGAGGTACCCCGAGGAGAGGAGACGAAGATAGGTGTGCTTGGTTGACCACTTCGGATGGTCCTGAGCTGCGAGTCGAGGAGTTCGGAGGGGATCGAATGGTGGCCAGAAGACTTCAGTAATTGAGCTGCAACGGTTGTGCACGAAGTGGTTTGGACTTTGATAAGTTTAGTGCCTTTTGCTTTTTCTTTATTTTTGTGTGTTGGGTGGGGTGGCTGCTGTTGGTAGCCCGGAAGTCGTTGTTCGAGTTCCGACTAACGCTGACGAAATGGTGGTGGGGCCATGGGTTGTCCATGCTGTTCGGAGAGTGAGGAGTGACAGGTTGGGTATGCTCCAGTTATGGTGGGCTCCGCCCGGTTGTTGGAATAATGTCCAGCCCTAAAGGGGCGGAGGCGTGGGTGGAGCAGGCCTCTCAGTTGTTGGGTGAGTAGCGGTGCTTGGCTGAGGGAAAGCGACAGGAATTGGTTGGAAGTTTGAGTAGGCGGGCTGGTGTCGTTGTTAGAACTGTCGGGTACAATTACCTCAGGGTGACAGCGGTCAGTTATGTGAAAGTGTGGGAAATTGCGTTTGGTTCGACTGGAAGTCAAATGCCGCAGCTGGGGGGCTTATCATATCCGTGACAGGAGATTGATGGAAAGTTTTTAGGGTATCCCTTTTGGTTAGGAGGGCAGATAAATTGCTTGCAGTGCCAGGGGGGATCTGTCAAGGGGATCAGCTCCTCCCTTAGTTGTTTTGCCGATCCGAGAGGTGTCAGGAAACTTAAAGGAGGCCCAGTGGGGGAACGGCTTGGGGTCTCTGGGGGAGCACATTCTCAGCAATGTACCAAGGAACTCCCGAAAGGAACGGACCCTATTCCTGAAGGCTTAGAGGGGCCACGCGCACAGGTGTTGTTACGGATGGATGGAAGTCAAGTTAAAGCCATCCTCGGCACCGGGGCGCCGGTTAAGTTGCTGTACAGTTTGTTTTATAACCATTATTGGAAGCATTTACCCTTGACGACATTGAGGACACTGGAGATTTGGGGTACCAGTGCCGGTGATTATCCAGACGACGGTTGTTGGTCAGTGAAAATTGAGTTCTGAGAGGCAAATGTGGAGGTGACTGAGGTTCGTGAATTGTTAATGCTGATGTGTCCGGACCCTGTTGAGATGGGCAGCGTTTCTGTTCTAGAGAGAACCAATATCCTGCTGGTGCGCTTGGGGGCCTGCCCGGAGGAGGCGGGTGAGCGCTGTTTGGAGGCATTGTCGATGCACCCAGAGTTTCGAGCTGCTTGTGCGGACGTGTGTAGCAGCATTGGGCTGATACCGAATTCAAACAAGAGCCGGTGGTGGTACGGCCTGGGGGAAGTATCTGAGGGTGAGACCCTCTTCGTGGACACTGCGAAATACCACGAGGGAGGGGAATTGACCGCTGAAGACACCTCGGTGAGAGAGAGGTTGCAGCGACTGGCCCCTGAAGCCGTGGGAGACGTAGGCAGCGTGTGTGTGGATTATATTGCGTTGAAGAGGCGCACTGTCAGTGACCAGAATATGGCCCTGAGGGCCGAAGAGGCAATGGCCTGTCTGAGTGGTGTGAAGTGGTTTAAGGTGCTGGATCTGAGGAGTGGATGTTGCCAGATCCCGAAGAGTGGGGCCGACAAGGAGAAGACGGCCGTTATAAGTTCCCTAGGAGTCTTCGGGTCCGAAAAGATGCCACAGGGCATATCCAGAGCCCTTGCAACCTCCCGGCAGGTCATGTGAGACCATGGGGAATGTGGAGGCGTTTGGAGTTTTGGTGTATGTGGATGATCTCTTGGTGTTTGGATTTGCCTCAGGAGAATATGAAGTGAGGTCGTTGCAAGAGCAGCTGAGAACTACAGAGTTAAAGTGTTTTCTGGACATGTGCCAGGGCTGGCGAAGGTTGCAGCTCGTGAGTGACTGTCTCTACAGAATCAAGTTTGAAATGAAGACGGAGAGACTGGAGAAAGTTGATGTGGAAGAAGTCATGAGGAAGAAAAAGCTGGAGAGAAGTGCAGTGAATACTGAACAGGAGGCTGAAGAGACTGCGGGAGCAGTGCAGGCCACGTGTTTCCGTTTGGAGAAGATCAAACAGCAGCTACAGATCGCAGAAATGAGGAAGAATACAGATTCGATGGATGATGTGCTGGATGTGTGGTACATGCTGCCTTTTGCTGACTTTCCCTCGATTGAGGAAGAGACCTTTGGCCCTTCTCCCACTGAGTCAGGTGTAGTGGGGAGGGTTAGCTGTGTGCAGTGGAGGGCATGTGTGGTGAACTACATATACCTGTCTGGACAAGCCCCCTGCTGATTGCTCCTGTGGCTCCTCCCACAGACCCCAGTATAAAGGCGATTGAGGTCTGAGCCCGGCCTTCAGTCTCCAGGATGTAGTATAGTGGTCAACTACTGCTTGTTCTTTCCTCCAGTCAATAAAAGCTGATGTCTCACCTCACGTCCCAGAGAGAGTTATTGATGGTGCATCAGCATAAGTGAGAGGTTGAGAGAGGAGTTGGTAGCGGGCCCGAGGTATCCCCAGTTGTGTCCGAGCCTGAAGGGTTTAGGTGAGGGGGTACGGAGGTCTCAGAAGGGTTAGGGAGCTCCCGGATAGTTGGCCTATGTAGCGCCTGAGGAACAGGGCGTGAGGGTTACTGTGTGGGGAGGAGATGTCACTGTTTGTGCTTGGGTTACGATGTGTTGGCAGGAAAGGTGGCGAGTTATTTAATAGTCATGAGGACATGACTTATATTTGGTGGGGGGAGAGTATAAAGGGGATTTCTTCTTTTTCTTTGTTACTGTGTATGTAATCAAAATGGCTTCTTTGTTTTGTTAAAAGTAGGAATGCTTCTTTGTTGCGAGAGAGTGCTGGAAGCTTGTTTGGGTTAAAATTTACTGATAATGAGAATTGTATTCCTTTGTAAACCAATTGGGATTAATGTTGTTCTTTTTTCTGAGTCTGTAAGCTATTGTTGGCGAGCTTTTGGGGAGATCGGCGCGAGGGGGTGAGAGAGAAAGGACGCGATGCTGTAAACTGGGCGAGGAACCGGGGGGGGGGGCGGGGTCCGAGGCCAGGAGGTACCCCGAGGAGAGGAGACGAAGATAGGTGTGCTTGGTTGACCACTTCGGATGGTCCTGAGCTGCGAGTCGAGGAGTTCGGAGGGGATCAAATGGTGGCCAGAAGACTTCAGTAATTGAGCTCCAACGGTTGTACACGAAGTGGTTTGGACTTTGATAAGTTTGGCGCCTTTTGCTTTCTTTCTAAATCTTTTTATTAATATTAGTAATATGGACAGAATACAGATGATATATTGATAAAGAAATTACCAACATACACATTCCATTACATATGAAAAAAAAACATGCATAATAGTTACAATATAAATGAGTTTACCAAGACATAAGCCATAAGATATATGTATGGACATAGTAAATCTAAATATTTCATAATGTATAATATAAAAAAAAACAGAAAAAAGAAAGAAAAAAAACAAAAAAAAATTTATATAATGCAGAACTAGCTAATCTAATCTAATAACTATAACTAATAAGTAATATAAAAGAAAAAAAAACAAAAAAGAAGGGAAAAAAACGGGCTGTTTATAATATCTCACAAAAATAAGTATTCATCAATGCCGTCACTTCCGGTCCTCTCAAAATACATAAGCTAAAAGCTGGGAAATCAAATGAACTTGGCACAGGGTCATAGTACATCATATGAAAATGTTGAATAAATGGTCTCCATAACTTTTCAAATTTAATAGAAGTCTCAAAAGTACCACTTCTAATTTTTTCTAAATTTAAACATAACATAGTTTGAGAGAACCAATTAAATACAGTGGGAGGATCAATTTCTTTCCAATTCAACAATATAGATCTTCTAGCCATCAGAGTTAGAAATGCAATCATTCGACGGGCAGAAGAAGATAAATGCAGTGAGTCTAAGATTGGTAAACCAAAAATTGCGGTAATAGGATGAGGTTGTAAATCAATATTCAAAACCGCAGAAATAATATCAAAAATATCTTTCCAATATTTCTCCAAAAATGAACACGACCAAAACATGTGAGTTAAAGACGCAATTTCAGAATGACATCTATCACAAA
The DNA here is from genome assembly GCF_030144855.1 of Hypanus sabinus. NCBI lineage: Eukaryota > Metazoa > Chordata > Chondrichthyes > Myliobatiformes > Dasyatidae > Hypanus > Hypanus sabinus. The sequence continues at coordinate 8,676,090 of NC_082739.1, read as the reverse complement.
TAGGACTAATATGAGAGTAAAAATGAGCTAATTTAACCTTGGACATATGGGCCCTATGTACAACCTTAAATTGTATTAGTGAATGTTTGGCACATAACGATGATGTATTAACAAATTGAAGAATTCTATCCCAATTCTCACTAGAAATACTAAAACTAAGCTCTCTTTCCCAATCCTGTTTAGTCTTATAAAGAGGCTCTGAACGTATCTTCATAATTATATTATAAAGTTTTGAAATAAGCCCTTTTTGAAAAGGGTCTAATTCAAATAAACTCTCCAAAGTATCTGAAGGCACAAAATTTGGAAACGTAGAGAGTACAGAACTTAAAAAATGTCTAATCTGTAAATATCTAAAAAAATGAAATCTCAGCAAGTTATATTTGTTGGATAATTGTTCAAAAGACATGAAACAATTATCTAAAAATAAATCAGAAAATCTTAGTAATCCCTTAGTTTTCCAAGCTGAATAAGTTTGATCTATAATGGAAGGGTGAAAAAAACAATTAGATACAATAGGACTATTTAAAACGAATTGAGTCAACCCAAAAAATCTCCGAAATTGAAACCATATACGCAATGTATGTTTAACTATCGGGTTGTCAATTCGTTTCGGCAATTTAGAAAGAGCAAAAGGGAGAGAAGTCCCTAAAATAGAACCCAAAGCATAAGCTGATACCGATTTCTAAACTCACCCAACAAGGGCCAAAAGATCCACCCCCATCTTTCAACCAACATAACAAATATCTAATATTAACTGCCCAATAGTAAAATCTGAAATTAGGTAATGCTAACCCGCCTTCCTTTTTTGTCTTCTGTAAATATGTTTTACCTAACCTGGGATTTTTATACTGCCATATATATGAAGAAATTTTAGAGTCAACATTAGTAAAAAAAGATTTCGGGATAAAAATTGGTATCGCTTGAAAAATATATAAAAACTTAGGTAAAATAACCATCTTAATAGCATTAATCCTACCTATTAGGGATAGAGACAAAGGTGACCACTTAGTAAACAAACCTTTAATCTGATCAATTAAGGGTAAAAAATTAAATCTAAACAAATCTTTATGGTTTTGATCCCTAAATAAGTAAAGCCTTTTGCTTTTTCTTTATTTTTTTCCTTCATATATACTGTATCGTTATTAATCACTTAGTTATAGTAACCTTTATAAATTGTACTCATTTAATCGCATATGGTGTACTGACTGTTTTTGGGCGAGGCGGGGACATCACACAGCATCCACATCAGCTGATTACCCAGTTTGGCGGGGCCGAAGGCTGCTCCCCCTAGACGAGAACGAGCTGAGCGAGCCTGAGGCGACCCAGGGGGTTACATACTGATAACTGAAATGCAAACAGAAAATGTTGAAAATACTTTGCAAGTCAGTCATCATCTCAGGAGAGGAATGGATTTAACACTTCAGTTTTAGGAAGCTTGATTAGAACTGAAGCCAGCTGATGATGTAGTGGCATCAACACCGGACCTTGAAACAAGTGATTCCGAGGTTCATATCCAGCTGGCTCCTTGCATGCTTTCCACCCACGCTGGGTTGAATGTCGAGCTGGCAACTGGCCTCTTTTTTAAAAAAACAGAAAAAATGCTTAAGAAACAGCAAGCTTGCTGTCTGATGTGCCACAACGTGTGGAAAGGAATAACAACAACAATTCATCTATTGCCTTGGGTATGCATAACCCATGGTCTAAATAACATGAAAATTAACTTTTTGCAGTAATAGCACTGTACTTTGAAAGGGTGCAGAGGAGATTTACAAGGACGTTGCCTGGATTGGGGAGCATGCCTAATGAGAATAGGTTGAGTGAACTCAGCCTTTTCCCCTTGGAGCGACAGAGGATGAGAGGTGACCTGATAGAGGTGTATAAGATGATGAGAGGCATTGATCATGTGGATAGTCAGAGGCTTTTCCCCAGGGCTGAAATGGTTGCTACAAGAGGACACAGGTTTAAGGTGCTGGGGAGTAGGTACAGAGGAGGTGTCAGGGGTAAGTTGTTTACTCAGAGTGGTGAGTGCGTGAAATAGACTGCTGGCAACAGTGGTGGAGGCGGATATGAAAAGGTCTTTTAAGAGACTTTTGGATAGGTACATAGAGCTTAGAAAAATAGAGGGCTATAGGTAAGCCTAGTAATTTCTAAGGTAGGGACATGTTCGACACAACTTTGTGGGCTGAAGAGCCTGTATTGTGCTGTAGGTTTTCTGTGTTTGTACTTCACAAACAGGACAAACATAAATTGACATAACAAATTTACACAAAAAGAGCTTGCATAATAAAATAAACAAAAATGATCGTGACAGCATTAGTACAGGTTAAAGGAAGTATAATCTGAGGTAGAATGATGGTCTTCAAGAACATAATGACAATGGAGAAGAAGCCTTTGAACTTTGAGGTGTCTTCAGGCTCCTACACCTCCTGCCTGATGGCAACAATGAGAGAACGGCATGGCCCAGATTGTGGAGGTTCTTAACAATGGCGGGTTCTCCTTGAGACATCACCTCTTGTAGGTGTCCTTGGTAGGGAGAGCTATATGGCGGAGTCCACCACTCACATTAGCCTCTGCCCATAGGGATCCATACTTGGCAAGAATGCATCTAGAGTACTTTCCACTGTACATCTGTAGAAGTTTCTCAGCGTCTTCGATGACATGGCAAATCTTAAACACTGGAGGTGGTGAAGGAGGGTATGGCGGATGCGCTGGGGTGAGGGCTGCCACCTGTAGGTCAGCTATGCTGTCAATGCTGCTCTCCAGTGTTAACTTCCTTTGTCTGCGATTGATTCAGTGCAAGATGAGTGGAGAGAACAGAAAAACAGAAATTATAGAACCATAGAACATTACAGCACAGAAACAGGCCTTTTGGCCCTTCTGGTCTGTGCCGAACTATTTCTCTGCCTAGTCCCACTGACCTGCACCTGGACCATATCCCTCCATACACCTCTCATCCATGTACCTGTCCAAGTTTTTCTTAAATGTCAAAAGTGAGCCTGCATTTACCACTTCATCTGGCAGCTCATTCCACACTCCCACCACTCTCTGTGTGAAAAAACCCCCCTAATGTTCCCTTTAAATTTTTCCCCCTTCACCCTTTACCCACGTCTTCTGGTTTTTTTCTCCCCTAGCCTCAGTGGAAAAAGCCTGCTTGCAGTCACTCTATCTATACCCGTCATAATTTTATATATCTCTATCAAGTCTCCCCTCATTCTCCTATGTTCCAGGAATAAAGTCCTAACCTATTCAACCTTTCTCTGTAACTCAGTTTCGCAAGTCCCAGCAACATCCTTGTAAACCTTCTCTGCACTCTTTCAATTTTAATATCCTTCCTGTAATTTGGTGACCAAAACTGTGCACAATACTCCAAATTCGGCCTCACCAATGTCTTATACAACCTCACCATAACATTCCAATTCTTATGCGCAATACTTCTATTTATAAAGGCCAATGTACCAAAAGCTCTCTTTATGACCCTATCTAGCTGTGATGCCACTTTCAAGGAATTATGTACCTGTATTCCCAGATCCCTCTTTTCTACTGCACTCCTCAGTGCCCTACCATTTACCTTGTATGTTCCACCTTGGTTTGACCTTCCAAAGTGCAATAGACCAGTTAGTCTGACCTCAGTGGTTAGGAAGTTGGGTTGAGTAATGATGAGGTCTCAGGGAACTTGGAGGCACTTAGCAGCCTTAGTCAACATGGTTTTCTCAAGGGAAAAACTTGCTTGACAAATCTGTTTGAATTATTTGAAGAAGTAACAAGCAGGATAGACAAAGGAGAATCAGTGGATGTTGTGTACTTGGATTTTCAGAAGGCTTTTGACTAGGTGCCACATATGAGGCTGCTTAACAAGGTAAGAGCCCATGATATTACAGAAAAGAATCTAGCATGGACAAAGCAGTGGCTGATTGGCAGGAGATAAAGAGTGGGAATAAAGAGAATCGTTTCTGTCTGGCTGCGGGTGACTTGTGGTGTTCCACAGGAGTCTGTATTGGAACAGATTCTTCTTACATGATGGATGACGGAATTGTGGCTTTGTTTCCGTTTGGAGAAGATCAAACAGCAGCTACCGATCACAGGAATGAGGAAGAATACAGATTCGATGGATGATGTGCTGGATGTGTGGTACATGCTGCCTTTTGCTGACTTTCCCTCGATTGAGGAAGAGACCTTTGGCCCTTCTCCCATTGAGTCAGGTGTAGCGGGGAGGGTTAGCTGTGTGCAATGTGGAGCATGAGTGACAGGTTGAGAGAGGAGTTGGTAGTGGGCCCAAGGTATCCCCAGTTGTGTCCGAGCCTGAAGGGTTTAGGTGAGGGGGTACGGAGGCCTCAGAAGGGTTAGGGAACTCCCAGATAGTTGGCCTAAGTAGCGCCTGAGGAACAGGGCGTGAGGGTTACTGTGTGGGGAGGAGATGTCACTGTTTGTGCTTGGGTTACGGTGTGTTGGCAGGAAAGGTGGCGAGTTATTTAGTAGTCATGAGGACATGACTTTTATTTGGTGGAGGAAGTGTGTAAAGGGGGTTTCTTTTTTTTCTTTGTTACTGGTGGGAAAGGGTTTCCTTTTGTTAACTAGCAGGAATGCTAATTTACTGATAACGAGAATGGTATTCCTTTGTAAACCAAATGGGGATTAATGTTCTTTCTTCTGAGTCTGTAAGCTTTTGTTGACGGGCTTTTGGGCAGATCGGCGCGAGGGGGTCGAGAGAGAGGACGCAATGCTCTAAGCTGGGTGAGGATCGGACCCCAAAGGGGGGTCCGAGGCCGGGAGATTCTCCGGGGGGGGGGGATGAAGCTAGATGTGCTTGGTTGACCACTCGGAGGGTCCTGAGCTGTTTGGAGAGTCGAGGAGTTCGGAGGGTCCTGAGCTGCGAGTCAAGGAGTTCGGAGGGGATCGAATGGTGGCCAGAAGACTTCAGAAATTGAGCTCCAACGGCTGTGCACGAAGTGGTTTGGACTTTGATAAGTTTGGCGCCTTTTCTTTAATTTTCTCTTCATATATACTGTATCGTTATTAATCACTTAGTTATAGTAACCTTTATAAATTGTACTCATTTAATCGCATATGGTGTACTGTCTGTTTTTGGGCGAGGCGGGGACATCACACAGCATCCACACCAGCTGATTACCCAGTTTGGCGGGGCCGAAGGCTGCTCCCCCTAGACGAGAACGAGCTGAGCGAGCCTGAGGCGACCCAGGGAGTTACATAAATATTTAGTTTACTGAAGAAAAATCTAAATAAAGATTATGGGTTGGTTAATTATGTCAATGTGAGAGAAGTCAAAAATAAAGAACTATTTGAATTTTGGTTAGAGTGCATATTGCGATTAGTTTTGAGCATCACGTTGTATAAAGGATCAAAATAAGTGTAAAATACAAGATTGATACCAAAACTTGGTGGGGGGGGGGGGGAACACACATTAGCAAAGACTGAGTGAGGGAGTGGATGTGATCTGAGAGTTGAACGAAAAGTGACCTTCATGAATTTTAATTGAGTACAGTAAATGGTGTTTCTAATTTATATCTGTGTAAGGGGATGCCTATACTTCCTCAGGGGGCTAAATAAATTCAGCATGTCTCTGCTGACTCTTATCATTTTTTATTTCTGCACTTTAGAAAGCATCTTATCTGGATGCATCACATAGAGAGACTGGTCTGCCCATGACTGTAAGAAACTACAGGAAGATATGGGCACATCACAGGAACCAGCATTCCTTCCATCGACTGTCTATACTTCTCACTACTTTGGTAATGTAGTCAGCAAAATCAAAGACCCCACCCACCTTGGACATACTCTTATCCCTCTCCCATTGGGCAGAACATACAAAAGCCCAAGAGCATGTTCCACCAGGCTTGAGGATAGCATCTACCCCGCTATTATAGGAATTCATTTTTCAATAGTATGAGAAATTGACCTCAATCTAACTTGTTATGATCTTGCACCTTTTTATCTACTTGCACGGCCTTTTTCTGTAGCTATATTTTATTCTATAGTTTGTTGTTGTTTTACTTGTTTTACCTCAGTGTGTTGTGAAATGAATTGATCTGTATATTCAGCATACAAGTCAAAGTTTTCACTGACAGTAATATTTTAAGTCGAGATCCACATTGTGAAAAATTCACTGATTAAAATTTATTGTGAATGTGTTATTTTAATCCTTCCTTGACCCTTGTGTGTATGAAGAAGCTATTTGGTCATGATTGATTTACTTTCTTTCTCAGTGTCTTCTCACTGTAACCTTTGATGCCCTTACTTATTACTTAAGAAGATAAAATTGAGTTTTTTTGTTATTGTCGTTCCTTTCTTGCCTTGTGGTGCATCAGGCACCATCTTCGCTATTTCTGTAGCATTTGACCTTTTTGACCTTTTTTTAAATGAGGCCAAGTTGATAGCTCGATACTCAACCCAACATGGATGGAAAGCGTGCAAGATGCTGGCCAGATTCAAACATTTGCCTCAAAGTCCGATGCTGATGCCACTAACTACCAGCTGGTGAATTGTGCTATGTACTCAAAGCAAAATTAAGGAAATTTCAATGCCCTGCATAATTGCAGTAAGATACCTTCGCTCCAGTGCTCAGTCCAGCCTTGGGCCTCTTATTGTTTCAATTATACAATTACCATACCATGCAGAAAATGTTATTTTAGTAAATAATGGGGTTCAGGTAGAACAAGAGACAAGTTGGACAATAAGCCCTTTAGCAAAGAGCAGAGTCTAAATACAGCTCAGATCAATGTAATGTAAGCACTCCTCATCAATTATTATACCCCCAATTTAACCACTTTGGTTGTTAAGTTACACCAGTTGCCATCTGCACCTCCAGTATGTGATTCACTATGACTGCTCCCTCTAGTGGTGAATTTCACTTCCTCATCTGGGCTTTGGTGAGCAGAAGCTGATAAAGCTGATGGATCTTTGCTTGTTTCATGATCAGCATACTGCATCCATAATCCAAAACATTTCTGCCCCCTGCCATTTCGGATGAGGGATACCTCAACCTGTAATACAATTTGTGCCTATTTTAGAACAGGGAGGAAGTATGGGTGCAGGTGTAGCACTTGTTCCACTGGCAAGGATAAGTGTCAGGAGGGAGATCAGTGGGGAAGGATGATTGGACAAGGGAGTTGCGTAGGGACAGATCCCTGCGGAAAGCAGAAAGAGGGGGGGGGAGGGAAAGATGTGCTTGGTGGAGGGATCCCGTTAGAGATGGAGGTGGTTCCGGAGAATTATGTGGTGCATGTGGAGGCTGGTGGGGTGGTAGGTGAGGACTTGTCCCTGGTGGGGTGACAGGAGTATGGGGTGAGGGCAGATCTGCGTGAAATGGAAGAGATGTGGTTGAGGGCAGTGTTGTTGGTGGAGGAAGGAAAGCCCCTTTGTTTGAAGAAGAAACATACTTCGTTCTGGAATGAAAATCCTCATCCTGAGAGCAGATGCAGTGGAAATAGAGGAATTAAAAGAAGGTGATTTCATTTTCACAAGTAACAGGGTGGGAAGAAGTATAGTCCAGACAGCTGTGAGAATCACTGGGTTTATAAAAGTTATCAGTAGATAAGCTGTCTCCAGAGATAGAAACAGAGAGATCGAGAAACAGGAGGGAGGTGTCGGCAATGTACAAGGTAAATTTGAGGGCAGAGTGGAAGTTGGAGGCAAAATTGATGAAGTCAACAAGCTCAGCATGGGTGCAGGAAGCAGCGCCAATGCAGTCATCAATGTAGTGTAGCAAAAATTGGAGATGGACACCAGTGTAGGCTTGAAACATAGACTGTCTATTTAACTGAATAAAAGGCAGGCATAGCTGGGACCCATGCGAGTACCCATTGCTAGATCTTTTATTTGAAGGAAGTGGGAGGAGCTGAAGAAGAATTATTGAGATTGAGGACAAGTTCCACTAGGTGGAGGAGAGTGGTGGTGGAGGGGAACTGATTGGGTCTGGTGTCCAGAAAGAGAGGAGAGCTTTGAGGCTTCCTGGTGAGGGATGGAGGTGTATAGGGACTGGACATCCATTGAGAAAATGAGATGCTATGGGCCAGAGAGCTTGAAATCATTGAAAAAATCAAGAGCATGTGAAGAATCACAGATGTAGGTAGGAAGGGACTGAACTAGGAGGATAAAACCGAGTCAGGGTGTGCTGATATGAGTTCAGTGGGGCAGGAACAAGCTGAAGGAATGTGTCTGCCTGGACAGGCAGGTTTGTGGATCTTGAGTAGGAGGTAGAAATGGGAGGGTGAGGATTGAGGGAACTGAGATTGGTGGCAGTGGATGGGAGATCCCGAGAGTTAATAAGATCGCTGATGGTGTGGAGACAATGGCCTGGTGGTCCTTAGTGGGGTCCTGTTCAAGAGGCAAGTAAGAGGAAGTGTCTGAGAGTTGTTGTTTGGTTTCAGCGAGGTAGAAGCCAGTCCACCAGGCTACTACAGCACCCTCCTTGTATGCAGGCTTGTAGTATTTCTTCTGTTGTCCAGACCCATGTTCCCCAATGAAAATGTGTGATATTACAATATGATGGATTTTTGGAAATGATCTGTAAGTGACTGGTCTCACTTCTGTTTCATGTACAGGAAGAGTTAATTGGGGACTGAGTGTATTATCTTTTAACTCATGGACTTTGAAGACGTGCAGGTATGACGATGAATATTGCACTAAATATTTCCCGTATCACATGTTGATGTTTTGTGACAGTTGGATTATCACCAAACAGAACATGCAGTAACTTTCACTAGAGGGGGGGCATTGTTTCCACCACTGCAGCATTTCAGAGTTCATGTCCAATAAAATGAGGGGGACTAACCTTGGGAGGAGTGGGCTGGAACTCACAGAGGAGACCCAATGTATGGTTAGCTGTGGCTTTGTGAGTAACCCTCTATCTCTCACTAGAACTTCTGGGCAAAATGAATGAGACCACTTCCTTAAGGTTGTTATATCTGGGGGTGATGGTAGGGATAAGCTCACACTACCTATTAAATGCTCCCAATTGCATGCATCTCAACTAGCCTCTGGCAGCCAGGTCCAGTTCCTGGTCTTCATGTTTGGCTTAGCTACTAAGCCCAGCAGAACAGTTTCTTCTGATAGGAGAAGGGGCAAAATCAGTCACTTTGGGCAGATGGAGCTTTTCAACCATTGTTGGCAGCTCATCTAGGAGTAGGAAAACTCTGATCACAAACCTCTGCTGCCTTGCGACCATACCCACTCATGGAAAAGGCTTTGGGAGTAAACCCCAAGGAGAAATCTCTGGAGCTGGAGCCCCTAAGGCAGTCCTTTATTGAGTTCCACACTGACTGGCAACTCCTGTGATGCCGCTGGTGCCAAACTGTATCGGTCTCTGCCGTTCCTCTAGATTCATCAGCTGTGTGGAGAGGGAGAGCCTGCTGTGTGGGCAACAGCTTGCTCTCCATATCGTACTGCCCAGGCTTGTGTGTCATAGGCAGTTGGGATGCAACATCTATGGTTGACCGTGATCAATGGAGAGCCATAATTAATGAGACAGATTCTACTGCTCGTTTCTTCCCTTTACATCTCAACCTGCCTGTTTGGTTTTAACCCAAGCCTGCTCCTCAATTGGCTTCCCACCTATCTCCTTACTAGATTCGTGTGTTTACACAAAGTCATAGAGAACTACAACGCAGAAACAGGCTCTTCAGCCCACCTAGTCCCATGCTGAACTGTTGCTCTGCCTAGTCCCATTGACTGGCAGCTGGACCATAGTCCTCCATACCCCTTCCATCCAGGTATCTATGTTAATTTACTGCAAGAGAGGATGTGAAGTGTTTGAAGGTTCTTCTTAGTGAATTCTTGTGTAAATCAAGGCAAGGCTGTGCTGCTTCCTCGGACATTCATTAACCCCTTGTATTTCTTTCGTCTACAGCAAAGCCACACCATATTGCAGTTGCTTGAAACTCCAATCCAGGATGAAAAGGGATATCCCATGAGGGATGACTTTCTCTGGAGGATAATTGAAGATGTCCAGCAGCATTTCCCTCATCATACAAGGTTTGGGTATTTTCTGTTACAAATGTCTACTTTGACAACCTATCATTCTGCATGCGGTGTTGAGAGGGCTACACGGAGAGCACCTTGGGAAAGTTTGGTTTCTCCTTGGGTCCAGAGGCACCAGCATTATCAACAAATTGGAAGTGTCAGCCTTGGGTGTATGAAAATGCAGAGAGTTACCAATGCAGGTAGAGCAAGCCAAACAGTGTGCTGGTCTTTATTACAAGGAGGGCAGTGTACCAGAGTAAAGAAGTTGAGGAGGTTATTATCATGTGCACAAGTACATGTATGTACAGGTGCAAAGGGAAGCTTACTTGTAGCAGTACCACAGGCACGTAGCACGAGTCACAACATTCACAAGAAAGCAACAAGTTAATCTCACAAGAGAAAGAATGCAATTAGAACAAATAGAAATAAAGTCTATTATAATGCAAAATGGAAATACTGAAGTCATAACAAGATTCAGAGGTCAAATTTAATGTCAGAGAAATGTACATATACATCCTGAAATGCTGTTTTTCTTCACAAACATCCATGAAAACAGAGTAGTGCCCCAAAGAATGACGACAGTTAAACGTGAGAACCCGCAAAGACCTCCCTACTGTACCCCCCTCCGCGTATAAGTGGGAGCAAGCAATAATCCCACCTTCCCCCACCAGCAAAAAAAGGGCGCATCGGTACCATCACAGAGCCCAAGCATGTGCTAAGCAATAGCAAGCACACAGACTAAAGTTACCCCAAAAATATCGCATTTCATTCGACATTTGACAAGCCAAAGGTTCTCTCTCTCCCTGGCAATGGAGAGGGAGGTGTCCCCTATTTTCACAACGAGCGGGAGACATAACAACAACCCGCTGGTTTACGATGTTAAAAGTCCGTTTCATTGCTTTTTTCTTTTGAGCCCTGTGTCCGAAGATCGCAAAGACCTCGGGTCTTTAGGCCCACAGAGAAAGATTTTCTGGCCTCCCCGATGATACAGGAGTCTCCTGCCATGACACCGACCCTCGATCCACCCGTCTCCAGAGTCCCGAGATCTTAGGCTTCCAAACACGAGCAAGACTCTTAGGCCAAACCCTTGGCATGTCGAATGAGGCCAGTCGTGGAACCCCAAGAACGGGTCCCATTCCCGCAAAGTACTGAAGCCTGCGTGTAACTCCAGGTCAGAGTCTTCAAAAGAACCCTGAAAGTGAAAAATAAAGATATTAAAGGTAGAAATAGAGCTGTTTTGGAAGATGCAAGCAAAGGAGTCACCATTAGGCGCCAGTAACCCTCCGAAGGTTGTGTGGGTTGGTTCAAGATCTGAAAGGATGAGGGGAAGTAGTAGTTCTTGAACCTGTTACTGCAAGACTTCAGACAGAGTAGGTTGGTCAAGTGCACTATTCTCTGCTGTATATTTTCTATAATTTCAGTAAGACATCTTAAGGGTTTTCTTACATTAAAAAAAACCACACCTTTTACATAGACATGGAAAAGTCTGCAGATGCTGGCAATTCAAAGCAATACACACACACAATGCTGGAAACTCAGCAGGTCAGGCAGCATCGATGGAAATAAATAATAGTCGACATTTCAGGCCGAGACACTTCTTCAGGATTTAGAAGGAAGGAGGTAAGTTTCAGAGTCAAAGTGGGGTAAGGGGAAGGAGGCTAGCTAGAAGGTGATGGGTGGAGCCAAGTGGGTGGGAAAGGTCAAGGGATGAAGAAGAAGGAATCTGATCAGAGAGGAAAGTGGATCATAGGAGAAAGGAAAGGAGGTGGGGACCCAGGGGAAAGTAATAGGCATGTGAGAAGAGGTAAAAGGCCAGAGTGGGGAATAGAGGAAGAGCAGAGGGGGGAGGAAAAAAACACTGGAAAAAGAAATCGATATTCATGCCATCAGGTTGGAGACTATCCAGATGGAATACGAAGTGTTGCTCCTCCTTGCTGAGTGTAGCCTCACCCTGGAACAAGAGGAGGCCATGGACAGACGTGTGGGGACAGGAATGGGAGTTGGAATTAAAATGTTGGGCCACCGGGAAGTTCTACTTTTGGCGGATGGAGCACAGGTGCTTGATAGCCCGCTGCTGCCTCAGAGTATTTTACCAGCTGAAGAGATGTGCACCAATGGAAAAATGAAGAAAAAGGGGAATGCACGAAGGACAGAATATAAAGGGTGAGGAGACTGGAGGGGAGGCAGGGAAACAGAGGACATGAATATAATGACAAACATTTATATATCATAAACATTCCTGAATCATATCCCAGCATGTCAGTAACTACATGGGTGATGGTTGAGCAGATTGATTTCGTTCACGGTTGATACCAGCAGTATTTTATATAAAGGCATTAAAGAAATTTGAACCTTGATTTTGGAAACTGTTTTTAATTATATCACTTCTTCGTCAGTCTCATGATAGGATGATTCAGTTCCTCTGTGGCTGGTGCAGCTAATATAGAAATCACAGTCAGTTCCTGATAGGGTATGTGCTTGTGTGCGTCTCCACTGTTCTCACTACTATCCTGACAGCTCCTCTCTGCTTTCAGGAACCTGGTGGGGAGGCTATCGGGGAGAGTTTAAACAAGAATTGCTGGAGGGGTGAGAACTGAACCAAAGTGATGGAGGAAAGGGAGGTTGGCTCACAAATAGAGAGATTGGAGACAATACGAGAGTGAGGGTAGGCAGGTGATGGAGAAGGGACGTGCTCAGACCAATAGTTTGAGATGTGTCTATTTTAATGCGAGTGAATAAAGCGGATGAGCTTAGAGAGTGGATCAGCACTTGGAGCTATGATGTTGTGGCCATTACAGAGACTTGGATGGTGCAGGGGCAGGAATGGCTACTTCAAGTGTCAGGCTTTAGATGTTTCAGAAAGGACAGGGAGGGAGGCAAAAGAGGTGGGGGTGTGGCGCCGTTGATCTGAGACAGTGTCACGGTTCCAGAAACAGAGGTAGTCATGGAGGGATTGTCTATGGAGTCTCTGTGGGTGGAAGTTAGAAACAGGAAGGGGTCAATAACTCGACAGGGTGTCCTTTATAGACCAGCCAATAGTAACAGGGACATCGAGGAGCAGATAGGGAGACAGATTCTGGAAAGGTGTTATAATAGCAGGGTTGCCGTGGTAGGAGATTTTAATTTCCCAAATATTGATTGGCATCTCCCTAGAGTGAGGGGTTTAGGTGGGATAGAATTTGATAGATGTGTTCGGGAAGGTTTCTTGACACAATATGTCGATAAGCCTACAAGAGTTGAGTCTGCACTTGATCTGGTATTGGGAAATGAACCTGTTCAGGTGTCAGGTCTCTCAGTGAGAGAGCATTTTGGAGATAGTGATCACAATTCTATCTTCTTTACCATAGCACTGGAGAGGAATAGGAACCGACAAGTTAGGGAAACGTTCATTTGGAGCAAGGGGAAATATGAGGCTATCAGGCAGGAACTTGGAAGGATAAATAGGAAACAGCTGTTCTCAGGGAAACGTACAGAAAAAATGTGGCAAATGTTCAGGGAATATTTGTGCGTGGGGTTCTGCGTAGGAACGTTGCAATGAGACAGGGAAAGAATGGTAGGGTATAGGAACCGTGGTGCACAAAGGCTGTAATAAATCTAGTCAAGAAGAAAAAAAGAGCTTATGAAAGGTTCATAAAACTAGGTAATGTTAGAGATCTAGAAGATTATAAGGCTAGCAGGAAGGAGTTTAAGATTGAAATTAGGAGAGCCAGAAGGGGCCATGAGAAGGCCTTGGTGGACAGGATTAAGGAAAACCCCAAGGCATTCTACAAGTATGTGAAAAGCACGAGGATAATACGTGAAAGAATAGGACCAATAAAGTGTGACAGTGGAAAAGTATGGATGGAACCGGAGGAGATAACAGAGGTACTTAATGAATACTTTACTTCAGTATTCACTACAGAAAAGGATCTTGGCGATTGTAGGGATGACTTGCAGCGGATTGAAAAGCTTGAGAATGTAGGTATTAAGGAAGAGGATATGCTGGATAAGTCACTGGGACCGGATGGGATGTACCCCAGGCTACTATGGGAGGCGAGGGAGGAGATTGCTGAGCCTCTGGTGATGATCTTTGCATAATCAATGAGGACGAGAGAGTTTCCGGTTGTGGATGTTGTTCCCTTATTTAACAAAGGGAGTAGGGATAGCCCAGGAAATTATAGACTAGTGAGTCTTACTTCAGTGGTTGGTAGGTTGATGAAAAAGATCCTGAGAGGCAGGATTTATGAACATTTGGAGAGGCATAATATGATTAGGCATAGTCAGTATGGTTTTGTCAAGGGCAGATCGTGCCTTATGAGCCTGATTGAATTTTTTGAGGATGTGACTAAACACATTGATGAAGGTAGAGCAGTAGATGTAGTGTATATGGATTTCAGCAAGGCATTTGATTAGGTTCCCCATGCAAGGCTTATTGAGAAAGTAAGGAAGCATGTGATCCAAGGGGACATTGCACTGTGGATCCAGAACTGGCTTGCCCACAGAAGGCAAAGAATAGTTGTGGACAGGTCATATTCTGCATGGAAGCCGGTAACTAATGGTGTGCATCAGGGATCTGTTCTGAGACCCCTACTCTTTGTGATTTTTATAAATGACCTGGATGAGGAAGTGGAGGGATGGGTTAGTAAATTTGCTGATGACACAAAAGTTGGGGGTGTTGTGGATAATGTGGAGGTTTGTCAGAGGTTACAGTGGGACATATATAGGATACAAAACTGGGCTGAGAAGTGGCAGATGGAGTTCAACCCAGATAAGTGTGAAGTGGTTCATTTTGCTAGGTCAAATGTAATGGCAGAACATAGCATTAATGGTAAGACTCTTGGCAGTGTGGAGGATCAGAGGGATCTTGGGGTCCAAGTCCATAGGACACTCAAAGCTGCTGTGCAGGTTGACTCTGTGGTTAAGAAGGCATACGGTACATTGCCTTCATCAATCATGGGATTGAGATCAAGAGCCAGGAGGTAATGTTGCAGCCTGGACCCTGGTCAGACCCCACTTGGAGTACCATGCTCAATTCTGGTTGCCTCACTACAGGAAGGATGTGGAAACCATAGAAAGGGTGCAGAGGAGATTTACAGGGATGTTGCCTGAATTGGAGCATGTCTTATGAGAATAGGTTGAGTAAACTTGACCTTTTCTCCTTGGAATGACGGAGGATGAGAGGTGACCTGATAGAGGTGTATAAGATGATGAGAGGCATTGATCATGTGGATAGTCAGAGGCTTTTTCCCAGGGCTGAAATGGCTAGCATGAGAAGGCATAGTTTTAAGGTGCTTGGAAGTAGGTACAGAGGAGATGTCAGGGATAAGTTTTCTTTTATGCAGAGAGTGGTGAGTGTGTGGAATGGGCTGCCAGTGATGGTGGTGGAGGCGGGAACAATAGGGTCTTTTAAAAGACTCCTGGGTAGGTAGATGGAGCTTTGAAAAATAGAGGGCTATGGGTAACCTTAGGTAGTTCTAAGGTGGGGACATGTTCAGCACAGCTTTGTGGGTCGAAGGTCCTGTATTGTCCTGTAGGTTTTACTATGTTTCTATGAATCGGTCATTCTTCTCAAGGAGAATTTAGGTAAGCACTTGGATCTTCTCATATAGCCATCTAGTAATTGTTTCCTATTTCCCCAGTCTGGTATCAACTGTAGAAATGATGTGGACTGCCCAACAGAGCATATAAAGTTGAAAGTATATTTATTATCAAAGTAGGTATACCTTGTACATCTTTGAGATTCATCTTCTTGAAGGCAGCCACAAAACATAAACAATAGAATTCAAGAAAAACCCCACAAGACAAAGACAGTCAAACATCCAAATGTTTAAAAAAGAATAAGAAATTGTGCAAACAATTAAAAAAGCAAACAATCCACACAACACAAATAACAGAGTACCAAAAATTACGGCCTCAGCCACAGAGCTAGTTCAGCGCTGCAGCTGGTGCAGGAGCCCGAAAGGTCATGGGGGCCTCAGTGCTGGGGATATTGGCCAAGGAAAGAACACTGATGTTTGTTAACCAAACCCAATGAATTTGGATTTTGCAGAGGCAGTGTTGGCAGTATTTTTCCTATGCCTTGAACTGTCTGCTGTGGATAGTTCAGTGTCAGAAAGACAAGTGTGCTTGCTGCCCGGAGACTGAGTTTTGTACTAGCTCTGAAGTTTTGATCTTTGCATACCTCCTTCTGGAATAGGCTAAAGGCTGTGCTGCTACATTGAAGATGGTGGTAAATATTGTCATTCACTTTCACCGTCACCAAACATGTCTCCCAGGATATGTGAAAAGTCCACACTTTCCAGGGTCTGGAATGAGTCTTTATTAAGGGAGATGCAACGTGGACAGATTGGTGGAGGTCTTTTGCCTTGCAGATGTTGACTGTAAGCCCAATTCTCTCTCAATTCAGAGAAAGCATTGATGATGGCTCAGAGCTTGACCTTTGAGTATGAAAACACGTGTCTCATCTGTGTACTGCAGAATAATCACTGCAATTCAAGTGTCTTTGGGTCTAGAATTTTATCACTATGGTTTGAATCACTTCCCATTTGTTCTGAAGATTGCTCCCAAGGGAAGGTTTTTTTTGGTGTTAAGGTAATGTTCTGGCAAGAGTGATTGAGAATTACGTTGGGGCAATGATGCAGAATTAGACCTATTGGTTAATGTAATTTGCATTATGTCATGGGGTAAAGTCAAAGGCAGTCAAATTCCTGTTGCAACCTAATTTGGGGCTGCCATCTGCTCGGGGCTTGCAGAACACGATCTTCATTGTGCAATAACTCCACAAAAGCTGCCAGGAGCCACACCTGCCTTTTTGACCTTATTGAAACATTTGACTCCATTAATTAGGATAGCTGTGCCATTGAAATATTAATACAGATCATTGGGTTAGTAGGCAATTGTAAATTGTCCCTAATGTCTTGGTAAGAGGCAGAATCTGAGGGAGGGAGTTGGTAGGAAATGGGGAGATAAAAATAAATGGGATGAGTGTAAATGGGTGGTTGATGGTTGACTTGGACTTGATGAGTCAAAGGATGATTATCCTTTTGTAGATGGCTTTTGTAGATGGATGGAGGAAAGAAGAGTTGAATTACTCACGTCAGAGTACCCAGCACTTGGTCTGACGGAGTTCCGTGCAATCACTAACGTGTGATATGTCTGTTTTACCTGCAGTGGAGTGATCATGAAATATTATTCGTACATCGTGATGTTTGGTAAGCTAGAATTCCCAGGGAGTGAATCGGAGAATGATATGATTCAGAATATATGTGAGCTCATCCGAAAAATACAAAAAGAGGTATGTAACAATGGGGAGGAGGGGATATGCAAAAGAGAAAACATGGTTTAAACATTAAGCTGTTTTTGTGATTTATTAGGAAATGTGGCTTATGGTAAAATGGAGTACAGAGCAAATCAGTTCTGCGATAGGGAAGCTGGAAATTCAGACAGAAATTGCATAAGAACGTTGCGGTTTAACTGAGAGAAAATAAGGAATAGCTATTTTCAGTGACTGGAGCCACTAAGCAGGTGATAGGGCCAAATGAAACAGTAGAGAGTAGAGGATCGTTTGAATATGTAACGAGTAAACAATGTCCCATTCTCAAAATTCTCATCCTATTTTCAACTCCCTCCAGTGTTTTGCCCTCTCCCCTCACCACACTCAATCCCTAACCCCACACCAAATACTTAATATTTTTTAATTAGAGATGCAGCATGGTAACAGTCCCACCCCCTCAGTCCAGTGATCCTGCGCCGCCCAATTACACTATGTAATGAATTAACCTACTCATCTGTGCATCTTTGGACTATGGGAGCACCCAAAGGAAAACCACACGGTCACGGAGAAAACTTGCATCTCCTTACAGACAGTGGTGGAAATTGAAGCCATGTTTCAGGTACTGTAAACCATTACTCTATCTGCTGTGCTACTGTGCTGCCCTATCTTTTTAGCTTTCTCCTGTTGGATTTGGATGTTTTTGATCCAAGCTTCTTTCAGAAGTCAAGAAAGAGGCATAAAACTTGTGGCACAATGGTTTTATTAATCATGATTAGAACAAAGGAATTGAAAATGGGGGAGAATAAAAGTCTAACAGCTAAGAACAAAAAGAAAGGAAAGATTAAGAAAGAAAGTATAAAGAGAGATGGCAGGGCAACATGCTCTGCTCTTATGCAACAGAAAAGAGACATTTCATTCAAATTTGTAGATAAGAGTTAACCAATCAAATAGCCCCTATTCAAATAATGCAATACTAAAGATGTTTCTAGAAAGAGACAGAACTGTAACCACTGGGGGAGATAAAGAACAATTGTACATACATGGGTAATTAAATAAATACAAGCAGGCATAAATTGCTGAACTGCAACAGAAATAACAATCATACAGTCAAATCCAAAACTCCTTAATTATCTTCCGTTTGTTTTCTCTCCTTGGATTTTGACCTATTGATTACCCACAAATGAATTGCCACACCATAGGCAGCTATGCCTTCAATATCCAATGTCCTGAGCTCTGGAATCTGTCACCTAGTCTCCCCTCCTCCTCCTCCTCCCCCCTGTTTAAGTTGGTCCTTAAAATCTCTGTACAGATATTCCCTTATCTAGTTTGATATCAATACTTGATAACATTCCTGTGAGGGTATTTTGCTTATTGAATAAACTTCATAAATGCAGAGTGAACCATTGAAGCTGTTTGGACTGGAGGTTTGGGTTTAGGATGGTACCTGTAACTCTTCATGCTGTATTTAATAATCTTCCCCTTTGCCTTTTAGCCCTCTACAAAAAAGTAAATTGTACCACGTCACTTATCTTATTAGGTAAGGAGTGGAACCCAACGTGGTCTTCTGCTTTGGCCCATCCACTTCAATGTCCGATGTATTGTGCATTTAAAGATGTTCTTCAAGAAACATAGAAAACCTACTGCACAATGCAGATCCTTCGGCCCACAATGTCGTGTCGAACATGTCTCTACCTTAGAAATTACCTAAATTTACCCATAGCCCTCTATTTTTCTAAGCTCCGTGTACCTGTCCAGGAGTCTCTTAAAAGACCCTATCTTATCCGCCTCCTCACCACTGCTGGCAGCCCATTCCACGCACTCACCACTCTCTGCATTTTTAAAAAAAAACTTGCCCCTGACACCTCCTCTGTACTTACTTCCAAGCACCTTAAAACTTGCTAGCCATTTCACCCCTGGGGAAAAAGCCTCTGACTATCCACATGATCAATGCCTCTCATCATCTTGTACACCTCTATCAGGTCACCTCTCATCCCCTGTCACTCCAAGGAGAAAAGGCCAAGTTCACTCAAACTATTCTCATAAGGCATGCTCCCCAATCCAGGCAACATCCTTGTAAATCTCCTCTGTACCCTTTCTATGGCTTCCACATCCTTCTTGTAGTGAGGCGACCAGAACTGAGAACAGTACTCCAAGTGGGGTCTGACCAGGGTCCTATATAGCTGTAACATTACTTCTTGGCTCTTCTATGGTTATTTGAGTTACTGTCACTTCCCTGTCAGCTTGAACCAGTTAGGTTATTCTCCTCTGACCTCTCTCATTAACAAAGCATTTTCACCCACTGAACTGCCACTCATTGGATATTTTATTTTGTTTCTCGCACCATTCTCTGTAAACTCCAGAGACTGTTGTGCACTAAAATTCCAGGAGATCAGCAGTTTCTGAGACACTCAAACCATCACATCTGGCACCAACAATCGTTCCATAGTCAAAGTAACATTAATGCCCATTTCTTAGGTTTGGTCTGAACAACAACTGAATCTCTTGACCATGTCAGCATGCGTTTTGTGTATTGAGTTGCTGCCACATGATTGGCTGATTAGATATTTGCATTAATGAGCAGTTGTACCTCATAAAGTTGCTACAGAGTGTCTGTCCAGCTTTAAAGAATTAACAATTGCTTGCATTTGTACTGTGCCTCTAACATTGTAAAACACCGTATTGCTGGAGCTCAGTCCCTTATTAGAGCAGGCAACCAATAGATTGGTCAAAAAGTGGATTTCATGAGTAATTTAAGTAGAGAAATATGGAATAGCTTTGGGACAAAGTTTGCAAGTTTATGATCCAGCAACTTATAATGCAAAATTTGCGCAAAAGTCTGAAATTGAAGGGCCATAGAGATTGTACCAAGCAAGTGGTGCCGCTGGAGCTGACAGTCCCATGGGAAGATCACTTGGAAGAGGCCTTTGAAAGGAAGCTCTCCAAGTACACAGGACTGGTCAGCAACTGCCAGAAGGCTGGATGGAGAGCGAGGTGTCTCCCAGTGGAGGTTGGTTGTAGGGGATTCGCAGCCCATTCCTTAGCCAGAGCCTTCAGCAATTTGGGCATTGACGGAGAGAGGAAGAGGAGAGCCAACCGCAGTACCACCGATGCGGCAGAGAGGGCCTCAAGATGGCTGTGGCTCATAAGAGGGGAGCCATGGAGTCAGCCATCTGGACACAAGCTGGGGTCTCATCGACCCCGGCCGGGTCACCTGGAGGAGGGTGTATGATGTTGAAAGACCTGAAACACCCAATGATTCCAGGAACATCACTGCAGATGTGTCCAGAGGCATCAGTAGATGTATGTACACAGTAGTCCTGATATAGGAGACGAGGCCAAGCTTGACACATGAGGCCAGTAGCACATATAGTTGAGTGTGCATAGACTGTGATGTATGAAGTCATTGTTGAAGGAGATAATGTAAAAGAAGAAATGGTAAATGCTTCAGTGGAGAGAATTAATTTAATTCTTTCGACAGCAAGGTATAATTTCTCATTCAGTTTGCATTGGTCACTGCTATTGGGGGATCTTTTACTTCGACCCCTGAAATAACTTGGAGTTTGGACTAGTAATTTCATTTCTACACCATACTCAGCGTCTTTATTCATATTAAGGAACACTAGGATATAAATCGTGGCCAAAGGATTATGGCAGTTGCTTCGAAAGTTCCTCCTTCCTGACATTGGAGGCCGACAACAACCCTAGTTTGTGTTTTTTTTTGTCCCCTGGTTCAGTCTTATTAATGTTTGTTGGGATTGGCTGTCCCATGACACAACATAATTTTTTTAAAAAAAATGTCTTTCCCTCAATGGCCAAAATTATTCTCTTGTGCAACCAGCCTATCGTATCGTAAGTGGCAGTGCCAACTGCCATTGCTACTTAAGCTTCTGGATTTTTTTCCCTGATTCTTGCCACCTTTCCTCTTCCTGTGACACTAATCAAAATTTTACCTGACCATGCCCACACCCCCATTTTTTTTCTGATGCAGAGAATTACTTCTACTCCCTCTTAACACTTGCCTGAGGTTTTCTCCTCAGCCACTGTTGCCCAAGGATGAAGAGTCCTTGTTTCATCAAATCCACTGTCAATTGAGTCTTTGTTGCAGATTGGTGTCCCAGCCGCTTGCTTCATTGCCTCTGTAGTTTGAATGTGTGTTTCTCATTGTGTTTTTGAAAGGGTGAGATGGGGCTTTGTATGGTGTTTGTGTGGAATTACAGAGTGGGTTTTAACATCTGCATCCTTCATTCACAGCTGCTGTATGAATAAACTGGCATCAAGGGATCAATGACTGGTCAGCTGACATGAACAGGGCACCAAAGAATTATTGCCCTTCCCTGGAAATGCCGAAGCTGCTGCTTTCTGTTTGCTACCTTGTTTACACTAAACTAAGAGATTGTATTTTATGTTTTATCATGGATTTCCATTTTGTGTATTGTGGCAACCTGAGGCTCTCCTTCACTTATCTTCTCACGTTCTGATTCCCGCATTGATTGATGCCTTTGTTTCTTCTCGGAGAGTCACCCATTGGTGTCCTGACCAACTTCCCACCTTATGTGCTATGAAAATTTGCATTAGAACATAGAACATTACAGCACCATACAAACCCTTCAGCTTATGATGTTATGCCAACTTTTTAAAATACCCTAAGATCTATCTAACTTTTCCGTCCCACATGACCTTCCATTTTTCTATCATCCATGTGCCTATCTAAGAATCTCTTAAATGTCCCTAATGTATCTGCATCTACCACCACGCCTGGCAACATGTTCCATGCACCCACCACTCTGTGTATATTAAAAAATAAGAAAAAGCTGCCTCCTGACAACCACACCCCATACTTTCCTCCCAACACCTTCACTTTATGTGTCAGCCATTTCCACCCTAGGAAAAAGTCTCTGACTCTGTACTTGATTTATGACATTAATCTTGTGCAACTCTATCAAGTCACCCCTCATCCTCCTAAACTTGCCTTTAAACTTCCCCATGCAGTTCTTCCAAAGACAAGTTCAAAGTTTTGAAACTGGTGCATATTAAACTGTATAAGTTTAATTTTATAATAATTTCTGAATTAACTTTAAAGTTTGTATTTCTATGAGTGACCTATCTACTGCACTTTGTATTTAATCTCTGCAGCCTCTTCCAACTCTGCAATGCTTTTTGATCTTAATTTCTCTCTTCACATGCACCTGATTTAAATGGCAACTGCCATGCTTTTAGTGAACCAGGCCCTGGGGCTGAGAATTTCTTTCTTGCAGCTCCCTATCTCTTCTTCCAAGCATTCTTTTAAAGTTGGTTGCTTGTAAAGTTCCTTTTATCCAAGATTATTATTCCTGAAGTCCTGAAGAAGGGTCTTGGACTGAAACATCGAATATTTATTGATTTCCATAGATGCTGTCTGACCCGCTAAGTTCCTCTAGCATTTTGTGTGTGTTGCTGTGGATTTCCAGCATCTGCAGACTTCCTCGTGTTTAATAATTTATTTGGCACCTTTTCTATTAAATGCTTGTGAATCTTTAATTATATTAAAAGCCCCTTACAAGTGGCTTTTTCCCCCCTTTGTTTTTGGAGATTTTCCTGCACTTTCAACAAAGGAAGGTTACATATTTATGTAATTTGCTTTTGTGTATTTATTCCATAAAGTGAACAATGAAAAACATTGTGTCCTGCTCTATTTACTTGGAGGTGAGCCCATTCCTTCTGGAGTGTCCATTATTTTCAATTTTGGAATGTCTGCTTCTATCTGTGGTTGATGGGGGTGGGGAGAAATTGAAGAGTGAAAAGCACTTCATAGATGATTTGAGATGTCATTTTTGAAGCACAGGAAGTTTAAACAGTGAAATCATATAACCACATAACAATCGCAGCACGGAAACAGGCCATCTCGGCCCTCCTAGTCTGTGCCGAACTCTTAATCTCACCTAGTCCCACCTACCCGCACTCAGCCCATAACCCTCCACTCCTTTCCTGTCCATATACCTATCCAATTTTACCTTAAATGACACAACTGAACTGGCCTCTACTACTTCTACAGGAAGCTCATTCCACACAGCTATCACTCTCTGAGTAAAGAAATACCCCCTCGTGTTTCCCTTAAACTTCTGCCCCCTAACTCTCAAATCATGTCCTCTCGTTTGAATCTCCCCTTCTCTCAATGGAAACAGCCTATTCACGTCAACTCTATCTATCCCTCTCAAAATTTTAAATACCTCGATCAAATCCCTCCCTCAACCTTCTACGCTCCAATGAATAGAGACCTAACTTGTTCAACCTTTCTCTGTAATTTGAGTGCTGAAACCCAGGTAACATCCTAGTAAATCGTCTCTGCACTCTCTCTAATTTATTGATATCTTTCCTATAATTCAGTGACCAGAACTGTACACAATATTCCAAATTTGGCCTTACCAATGCCTTGTACAATTTTAACATTACATCCCAACTTCTGTACTCAATGCTCTGATTTATAAAGGCCAGCGTTCCAAAAGCATTCTTCACCACCCCATCCACATGAGACTCCACCTTCAGGGAACTATGCACTGTTATTCCTAGATCTCTCTGTTCCACTGCATTCCTCAATGCCCTACCATTTACCCTGTATGTTCTATTTGGATTATTCCTGCCAAAATGTAGAACCTCACACTTCTCAGCATTAAACTCCATCTGCCAACGTTCAGCCCATTCTTCTAACCGGCATAAATCTCCCTGCAAGCTTTGAAAACCCACCTCATTATCCACAACACCTCCTACCTTCGTATCATCGGCATACTTACTAATCCAATTTACCACCCCATCATCCAGATCATTTATGTATATTACAAACAACATTGGGCCCAAAACAGATCCCTGAGGCACCCCGCTAGTCACCGGCCTCCATCCCGATAAACAATTATCCACCACTACTCTCTGGCATCTCCCATCTAGCCACTGTTGAATCCATTTTATTACTCCAGCATTAATACCTAACGACTGAACCTTCTTAACTAACCTTCCATGTGGAACTTTGTCAAAGGCTTTGCTGAAGTCCATATAGACTACATCCACTGCCTTACCCTCGTCAACATTCCTCGTAACTTCTTCAAAAAATTCAATAAGGTTTGTCAAACATGACCTTCCACGCACAAGTCCATGCTGGCTACTCCTAATCAGATCCTGTCTATCCAGATAATTATTAATACTATCTCTAAGAATACTTTCCATTAATTTACCCACCACTGATGTCAAACTGACAGGTCTATAATTGCTAGGCTTACTTCTAGAACCCTTTTTAAACAATGGAACCACATGAGCAATACGCCAATCTTCTGGCACAATCCCCGTTTCTAATGACATCTTAAAGATCTCCGTCAGAGCTCCTGCTATTTCTACACAAACTTCCCTCAAGGTCCTGGGGAATATCCTGTCAGGACCCGGAGATTTATCCACTTTTAAATTTCTTAAAAGCGCCAGTACCTCCACCTCTTTAATTGTCATAGGTTCCATAACTTCCTTACTTGTTTCCCACACCTTAGACAATTCAATATCCTTCTCCTTAGTGAATACCGAAGAGAAGAAATCGTTCAAAATCTCTCCCATCTCCCTCCGCTCCACGCATAGCTGACCACTCTGATTTTCTAAGGGGCCAATTTTATCCCTCACTATCCTCTTGCTTTTAATATAACTGTAGAAACCTTTCGGATTTACTTTCACCTTATTTGCCAAACCAACCTCGTATCTTCTTTTAGCTTTTCTAATCTCTTTCTTAAGATTCCTTTTACATTCTTTATATTCCTCGAGCAATTCCTTTACTCCATGCTGCCTATATCTATTGTAGACATCCCTCTTTTTCCAAACCAAATTTCTAATATCCCTTGCATTCAAACCTTTAACCTTTCCTTTCAACCTAACAGGAACATAAAGATTCTGTACCCTCATAATTTCACCCTTAAATGACCTCCATTTCTCTATTACATCCTTCCCATAAAACAATTTGACCCAATCCACTCTCTCTAAATCCCTTCGCATCTCCTCAAAGTTAACCTTTCTCCAATCAAAAATCTCAACTCTAGGTCCAGTCCTGTCCTTCTCCATAATTATATTGAAGCTAATGCTATTGTGATCACTGGACCCGAAGTGCTCCCCAACACATAAATCTGTCAGCTGACCTATCGCATTCCCTAACAGGAGATCCAACACTGCCCCATCTCTAGACGGTACTTCTATGTATTGTTGCAAAAAACTATCCTGCACACATTTCACAAACTCTAAACCATCCAGCCCTTTTACAGAATGAGCTTCCCAGTCTACGTGTGGAAAATTAATATCTCCCACAATCACCACCTTGTGTTTACTACAAATATCTGCTATCTCCTTACACATTTGCTCTTCCAACTCACGCTCCCCATTAAGTGGCCTATAATACACTCCTATCAATGTTACTGCACCTTTCCCATTCTTCAATTCCACCCAAATGGCCTCCCTAAAGGAGCTCTCTAATCTATCCTTCCAAAGCACCGCCATAAGATTTTCTCGGACAAGCAATGCAACACCTCCTCCTCTGGCCCCTCCTACTCTATCACACCTGAAGCAACTAAATCCAGGAATATTTAGTTGCCAATCACACCCTTCCTGCAACCATGTTTCACTAATAGCTACAACATCATAATTCCAGGTATCAATCCATGCTTTAAGCTCATCCACCTTTCTTACAATGCTCCTAGCATTAAAATAGATACATTTAAGATACTCTCCACCCCCTCCTCTCTTTTCATCCCTAACAATGCATTTATTATCCTTTTCTTTCTTCTCCCCTACATCTTCAGGCTGAGCACATCCCTTCTCCATCACCTGCCTTTCCTCCCTCACACAATGTCTATTTACTTGCTCCACTGGTGAATTAACCTCCTCTCCCATGGTTTCCTCAAGTTGATTCCCGCCCCCCACCCATCTTACTAGTTTAAAGTCTGCCCTGTAGCCCTAGCAAACCTCCCCGCTAGGATATTGGTCCCCCCAGGATTCAAGTGTAACCCGTCCTTCTTGAACAGGTCACTCCTGCCCCAGAAGAGGTCCCAATGATCCAGAAACTTGAATCCCTGCCCCCTGCTCCAATCCCTCAGCCACGCATTCATCCTCCACCTAATTCTATTCCTACTCTCACTGTCGCGTAAATCATGACGAAGTAATCTTTTTTTGGCAATGGTGTTTTAGAGATGAACTTTGCACTTGGGAGATCTTGTTCAAAGCTGACCTCAGTGACCTTTTATATCCATCTGAAGTTCCCAAAGCAATCAGAAGTTGTTCCTCTCTGCGCCTTCTGACACATCAGGTGGCAACCTTTGTGGTTTCCTTAGCATTTGTCTGTTTTTTTAAAAACAAGGCCAAGTTGCTAGCTCAGCGCTGAACCCAGCACCAATGGAAAGCATGCAAAATGCCAGCCAGATTTTAACCTGGAACCACTTGCCTCGAAGTCCAGTGCAGATGCCACTACACCACCGGCTGGCTAGTCAGGAATTGTTTTGCACTAATTAGTGCAGGATAAAGAAATACATAATTATCCTTGTACTGTTGACCATTTTGTGCATGTGTGTGTGTCCCAATTCTCTTGACACTGCAGAAATTAAAGAGTTTTGTCAGCCTAGTTCCTGGAATGGGGGACGAGTTAAAGAAATTGGATTTATATTCCTTGAATTTAAGAATGAGGTATGATCTCATTGAAACTCTTAAAGGAGCCTGCTAGAAGATATATTAAAGTGTTTCTACTCGTGTAAAGTCCTAAATGAGGGGATATAGTTTCAAAATAATGGAATGATAATTTAAAACTGTATGAATTTCATCTCTGAGATGGTAGTGAATCTCTGGAATTCTCTACCCAGGTATATGAAGACGCTAGATCATTGGAACTATTTAAAGTGGAGCTGGGTAATTTTTTGTAAAATGAAGAAATTGCGGGTTATGGGGAACTGGCACAAATAAACAGCTGAGGCCTGGGACAGATCAGCCACAACTACTCTGAATGGAATGGAGGACATGAGGAACCATGCCCTATTCCTGATGCTATTTTCTTGTCATTTTTTTTTTACCATAATTGGTTTGGCCAACAGTTAGCTTACTTTGGCATGCCGGATTTAGTGTGCTCTGCTCTTTGCTAATACAGTCGGCCCTCCTTATCCGCGAGTTCTGCATCCGCGAATTCAACCAACCGCGAATCGTGAAAACCCGGAAGTGCTCTTCCAGCCCTTGTTGTTTGAGCATGTACAGACTTTTTTTCTTGTCATTATTCCCTAAACAATGCAGTATAACAACTATTTTACATAGCATTTACATTGTATTAGGTATTATAAGTAATCCAGAGATGATTTAAAGTATACAGGAGGATGTGCGTGGGTTATTGTGGATCGGGATCGAAAAAAAATCAGAAGTTCTGTTATTAAGTAAGTCGGAACAGGTACATCCGGTATTATTTAGCGTCAGTTAGTCAAACATTTGCATTCATATATAGTATATATTTTGCCTTTCTGTGCATATAAAACACTTAAGAATGCGTGTTTCAGCGCCGGGCTCGGGAAGTTCCCGAGTTCAATCCAGTGACAGACCGCGATCGAGTGCGCTCTCCGCTGTGCCGGGTTGATGTGGAGGACCAAAAACCCCAAACCCCACAACCCAATAATTAAACCACTGCGTTGCTTAGTATTAATTGTAGCTTTCATCGGGGCACAACCTTTCTCACTTTGTCCTTGAAAATTGTTCCGATCGTTGACCGACGTAGCCTAACGCTTTTCCAATGACCGAGGGCGTTTCACCTCTTTCCGATCGCTTTATTATTTCCACTTTTTTTTTCAATCATTATCATGATTATTTTCGTGAACAGAAACACTGTGGATTCAGATCTCTGCTGCCGGTTCTTAATATCCACCGCACTGAGACAGGTTGAATGGTATCCGCGAGGGGTCCCAGAACCATCCCTCACGGATAAGGAGGGCCGACTGTATGATGCTAGGTTATGTTTATTCGTGTGAGTTAGGCCTTGGAACTCAAATACCAAAGTCCTTGAGTCATAAAGTTGCACAGCTCAGAAACAGGCCTTTCAGCCCAACTCATCCACACAGATTCAATTCCCGCCACTGTCTGTAAGGAGTTTGTACATTCCCCCCCCCCCCCCCCGTCACTGCGAGGGTTTCCTTCCATGGTCCAAGGATGTACTATTTGATAGGTCAATTGGTCATTGTAAATTATCCTGTGATTAGGCTAGGATTAAATTGGGGGATTGCTGGGCAGTGTAACTCAAAGGGCCATAAGGGCTTATTCCTTGTTATATCCCAATAAATAAATAAAGTTTCCAAGCATAGCCTCTTTGACACCTTGCACAACTAAAACATCCAACTTCTGCACTCAATGTCGTGGCAAATGAAGGCCAGTGTGCCAAAAGCTGCCTTCACCACCTCTCTACCTGTGATGACACCTTTAGGATGTAAAATGTGGTGGGTTTGGAACCAAGATGGTGTTTAGCTGCCAGTTAGCAGACCGCCGAGATGGGGGACAAACCTTTCACCTCTTAGCTCTTTTTAATGGTTTTTGTGAGTGTGTGCTTATGGAGTCCTCATCAAGGGATCAGCAGTGGAAGGGTGACCAGTTTCAAGTTCTTGGATGCCAACATCTCTATGATCTATCTTGGGCCCAACATATTGATGCAATTACAAAGAGGGTATGACAGCAGCTACTGTATATTTCATTAGGAATTTGAGGAGGTATTGTAAAAACCTTCAATACCTTCAAGTTAGACATTTTTTACAAAAATATCAAAGTAATTTTCCTTACATATTGGAGGCTGACTTGTTAGATACTATTATGAGTATGAACCCTTTGATGAAGGGTTCTATTGGAAGAGTTTATGATTTATTATTACAATGGGATAAGCGTCCTTTATTTAAGATTAAACAGGATTGGGAAAAGGAACTCAATATGACTTTTATATGGAAGGATTGGATGCAGATTCTGAAGCTGGTTAACTCTTCTTCGATCTGTACTAGTCATTCACTGATTCAATTTAAAATTGTACATTGTTACCATTTGATGAAGGAGAGACGCTCTAAAATATTTCCCAATGTTGATAGTTATTGTGATAGACGTAAAACTGAGATAGCTACACTGACACACATGTTCTGGTCATGTTCTATACTGGAACAGTTCTGGAAGTCAGTCTTTTCGACAATTTCTAAAGCACTTTTTTTCCTTGAGGCATTGTAAGTGTTGTTACTTCGATGTACTTGTGTTATTTTTGAATAATAAAAATAAAAAGATTTGAAAAGGAAGGATTTTGAGGAGACTTAGTAGCTGCCCCCCAGCATAGAGGACATCTTTAAAAGGCAATGTCTCAAAACTGCAGCATCCGTTATTAAGGACCCCATCACCCAGGGCATGCCCTCTTCTCGTTGCTTCCATCAGGGAGGAGGTACAGGAGCCTGAAGAAGTACACTCAATGTTTCAGGAACAGCTTCTTCCTCTCTACCATCAGATTTCTGAATGTATAATGAACCCATGTACACAACCTCAATATATTTTGCTCACTTTTTTTGCACTAGTTATTTAGCAAAGTTAACAAATTTCTTGATATGTGCTGGTGATATTAAACCTGATTCTGATTTAAATTTTAAAATAAATGTCCTTTTATAATTTATAGCTGGGTTTTATTATTATATGCCGCTGCTGCAAAACAACAAATTTCTCAACATATCAGTGATATTAAACCTGATTTTGATTCTGATTCTGCTATATGATTCTATGACCACTGAATTTCAAGAAGAATGGAGATTAACTTCCACTTCATTCACCAAGCACTCTTGGGGTTAATCTATTTACACTAATAGTTTGTTTTGGAAGCTTGCAACCGGTTAGTGAGAGGCAAAATCTAAAAAAAAAGGTTTGGAAAGCCTCTCTCCACTACAAAGTCTGGCAATCTTTGAGCTCACATAGTAACAGTGAAATTTAAATCACTGCAACAGCTGTTTTAAAGGGCATTACTAATCTCTCGGAATTCCTGTGAGCCTGATAGATAAAGTTATGTTTTTATTAAAACTGGTTTATTTTGCTGCCTTTAACAAATGTATCTCAATACATAATAGTGGTTCTGATGACGGTGACAGTCATTTCTCAATATACAAGTGAAAAATAATGCTAGTCTTGGGTGTGGAAGTTAGTGCATCACACCCAAAGACTTAGAAAGAATCAGAAATGAATCATAACAAACCACTGTCAGTTTAGAAGAGACTGATTCTGGAGGGTTCCCATCTTGTTATGATGGGCTGTTCCAGGCCTGGAGAGTGAAATGCAATGACTCCTAGCCGAATCAGTTAATTATTGACTATGTCCACCTTAATCACTTTTCACTAAAATGGGCTTTGTGTTCTTTTTGTTCGAATCGTCTTCTTTCATATAAAAATTGTGAACGATTGATGTTTAATTTTTTTGCTTGTGAATGTTGTGCATCAAAATGCTATCCTGCCCGTGATGTTGGTACAAGTGAGTTTTAATTGCACCTGTATGCACGTGTACTTGTGCATGTGACAATAAACTTGACTTTGGCTTTTGATTGGTTAAGTACGAGAAAAGTCACATCATGCTGCCAGCTGGTATTCTATGGCTCAGGGACTACCAACCTCCTTTCCTCTCAGCTCCATTAAGTTCTGACAAGACGAAACTTGACCCGATAGCTTGTACTAAGTGTGTGCTTATTTAACCAATAGTATTACTTTTCCCTTCTGAAGTTCTAAAGTGGAACTAAATTCCAGCAGCAAGATTATTTCTGCAGGAATACTACATGCGTAAACAAGGTTGGAAGAGTACAGAGAAAATTTACAAGGATGTTGTGGCTCTGGAGAGCCTGAGTTATATGGAAAGATTGAATAGGTTAGGACTTGATTCCTTGGAATGTAGAAGATTGAGGGGAGATTTGATAGAGGTATACAAATTTATGAGGGGTGTAGATAGAACAAATGCAAGCAGGCTTTTTCCACTGAGATTGGGTGGAACTACAACTGGAGGTCATGGGTGAAACGTTTAAGGGGAACATGAGGGGAATTCTCTTCACCCACAAGGTGATGAGAGTGTGGAACAATCTGCCAGTGCAAGTGGTGTATGCAAGCTCAATTTCAATGTTTAAGAGAAATTTGGATAGGTACATGGACAGTAGGGGTATGAAAGGCTGCGGTCCAGATGAAGGTCGATGGGAGTAGGCAGTTTAAATGGTTTGGCACAGACTAGATGGGTCGAAGGGCCTGTTTCTGTGACATTTTTCTATGACTGTATACATGTTCAGTGCAAGCTTTGTCTTTGCAAAGTATCCCAGACTAACATAGAGGCTTCTCTGTTTAAAATGGTATATGGAAAAATCAGAGTGGAGATTAATTGGTTTTGCTATGTTGTATTGATATTTCTCATATGCAGTTTGTGGAAGAATGGTGGAGGTACTGTAGGTTTATCAGTAATTTGCAAAAGACACTAGGATAAATACAAATCAAAAGTATTGTGGTTTTGAGGAAATAGTAGACATTTTCAACATGTAGCAATGCTGCCATTGTTGCTTTGCTAGACTAACTGGTGATAGAAGCCCACATACGTAGGACATAGAAAAGTACAACACAGGAACAGGACATTTGGGCCATAATGTTGTGCTGAACCAGCGGAAAAGCAAATCAAAGACACCCAAACACTAATCCCTCCTACCGGCATAATGTCCATATTTCTCCATTCATGGGCCTATCTAAAAATCTCCTAAAATCTTCGAATGTATTTGCCACTGCCACCATACCAGGCAGTGCATTCCAGGCATCAACCACTCTGAGTAAAAATACTTACCCCTCACATCCCCCTTGAACTTACCCCCTCTCACCTTCAATGCATGCTCTCTGGTATTAAACATTTCTACCCTGGGAGACAGATACTCCCTGTCCACTCTACCTATGCCTCTTATAAACCTCTGTCAGATCTCCTCTCTGCCTCCAGAAACTCAGGAGAAAATGACTCAAATTTGTCCAGCCTCTTGTGATAACACATGCCCTCTAAACCAGGCATCATCCTGGTAAGCCTCTTCTGCACCCTCTCCAAAGCCTTGACATCCTTCCTATAGTGGGGCGATCAACATTGACCATCAAGCACCCAATTACAATAATCCTATCCATTTTATTCTTTCCACTTTCTTATCAGCTTGTCTACTTCCTCCCCATCCCCAGATCCTCCCACTCACCTACACACTAGGGGTAGATTACAACGGCCAATAGACTTCCTAACTGACACATCTTTGGGACATGGGAGGAAATCAGAAGTTACAGAGGAATTGAGGCTTATGGGGAAAAGGCAGGTAGGTGGAGATGAGTTCATGGCCAGATCAGCCATGGTCTTATTGAATGGCGGAGCAGGATCGATGGGCCAGATGGCTGACTCCTGCTCCTATTTCTTATGTTCTAACAAAACCCACAAAGCATGTGAAAACTCCACACAGACAGCATCAGAGATCAGGATTAAACCCAGGTCTCTGGAGCTGCATTGTTAAAAGAGTTTTATCTTGGAATACACAGAGATTTTAAGGACTATACTTTGTAGCTTTGAAAGCATGCTCCTATTCTTCGAAGGAAGTTAGATGAACAGTGAAAGCAAAGTGTACGTGTCTAGGCTTGAAGTATTAATTAAACTCAAAATTAGCTTCACTGTAAAAGAAAGCGGAATGAAAGGCAATGATTGTTAGATATTAGTTCTGAATTAGCAATGCAATAAATTGCAGTTTTGGAAATAACTTGTTAAAATGGCTTGAAGCAAGTAAAACTGCCCACACAATATCATACTGGTCTGGGTTGCATATTTGAGAGGGTGTGAGAATCATCCCTGGAAACCTCTGTAAAGGAGAGTGGAGGGGGAGGAGGTGGCTGGCTGAAGCCAAGGCCTGGAACTCAGGAGAGTCAAAGGCACTGAACAAAGGCTGCCTTCTCTTCCTATTCCAGGCAGATCAGGAGATTCAGGGCTTCGAGCTACTCCATTGGAATACACCTCACAAGCCTGTGGAATTTTTTTTAAAAGATATGGAAACTGTGTTATAAGTAAAGGGCTTTTCAACTTGGCAGTGAAGCTGAGTGAAGAAAGATTTATTTAAGTTTGTTTTATTAAAAGGGGAAGCGTAGTTGGAAGAGTTTAATTTGTAGTTCTGTTCCCCAGTTTTGTTTGTGCAAAAAATGCCATGAAGATAATTTTTGCATGTACTTGTTTGAAGACCGCAGGATGTCTGAAATGGGAGAGCTCACCTGATGTAAGGAAATGTTTGTTTTCCTCTCTAAACAACTTTTATCAATCTCAGGACCTGCACCGTAAAGTGCAGGGAGTGCCAGGTAGGAAAATAGTGAATAAAGTTTATTTTTGAATTCAAAATAAACTGATGCTGTTAGCTTGGGTATATGTTTGTTTAATTAAAATCTGCATAAAAGTTATTTTAAAAAATAACTATGTTATCTATTGATCTCCTCAGATGTTTAAAATATTCCGGAAAAAAAATGCGGTGTGTTCTGGGTTTAATTATTCTGATGTCATCATGAGAATTTCATGAAACTACTAGCAGATCAAATGACTCACTTGCTCCTTTCTTCACGATGCAGTTATTCTGAAGTGCCATGAGGAATTAGTCACTGACCTGGCCAAATTCCCAACCTTGGCTGCTGTTGCACTTGCTCCCCGTGTGCAAATTCCATATAGACAGACCACGCAGATTTCCTCTAGTGCTGTTGTCTCCTCCCATGTCTCGAAGATCTGCTCGTTCGGGTTAGTTGCCCCAGTGCAGGTATTTGGCAGGAGAAGCAGAGGTTGATGGGAGTGTGTGAGAAAATAAGGTATAAGGAAATGGGGGTATTGATTCTGATGAGATTATTCTGAGGGTTTACATAGACTTGATGAGCCAAATGGCTTCCTTCTATTTTCTTGCTAAATATAATACTACGTTAACAATAGTATCTGAAGATACCAGTTCAAACTCGGCTCCAGACAATGCCAGTGAATGGAACAATGGAATTCTGTGTTGATATCCAACAGGATCCTGCCATCTAATGGGTGTCTTCAACATGGATTGTGGAAATCCATAGACAACTTCTCATGTAGGACTAAACACTTCCCCAACCCTCCCTTGAGACTTCCTAAGGCATTGGTCAGACTGCACTTGGAGTATTGTGAGCAGTTTTCAGCCTCTTACATAAGAAAGGATGTGCCGGCATTGGAGAGGGTCCAGAGCAGGTTCATGAGAATGATTCCAGGAATGAAATAGTTAATGATGGCTCTGGGCCTGTATTCACTAGAATTCAGAACAAAATAAGGGGTGACTTTACTGAAACCACATTTTAATGCAAGGAGTATAATGAGCAAGACTGATGAACTTAGGGCGTGGATCAATTTGTGGAACTGTGACATTGTGACTGTTACAGAGACTTGGATGACTCAGGGGCCGGAATGGCTGCTGAGTATGCTGGGCTTTCAGTGTTTCAAAAAGAACAGAGAGGGAGGCAAAAGAGGTGGGGGAGTTGCACTGCTAATCAGGGATAGTGTCACAGCTGCAGAAAAGGTGGAAGTCATGGAGAGATTGTCTATTGAGTCTCTGTGGGTGGAAGTCAGAAACAGGAGGGGGACAATAACTCTACTGGGTGTTTTTTATAGACCTCCCAATAGTAACAGAGACATCGAGGAGCAGATAGGGAGGCAGATTCTGGAACGGTGCGACAGTAATAGAGTCGTGATGGGAGATTTTAACTTTCCTAATATTGACTGGCATCTCCTTAGAGCAAGGGGTTTAGATGGGTTGGAGTTTGTTAGGTGTGTTCAGGAAGGTTACCTGACACAATATGTAGATAGGCCAACTAGAGGAGAGGCTGTACTTGATCTGGTATTGACAAATGAACCTGGCCAGGTGTCAGATCTCTCGGTGGGAGAGTATTTTGGAGGTAGTGACCACAATTCTATCTCCTTCACCATAGCGCTGGAGAGGGATAGGAACAGACAATTTGGGAAAACATTTAATTGGGCTAGGGGGAAATATGACACTATTGGGCAGGAACTTGGGAACATAAATTGGGAGCAGATGTTCTCAGGGAAATGCATGGCAGAAATGTGGCAAATGTTCAGGGAACATTTGCATGGAGTTCTGCATAGGTATGTTCCATTGAGGCAGGGAAAAGATGGTAGGGTAAAAGAACCATAGTGTATGAAGGCTGTAGAAAATATAGTTAAGAAGAAAAGAAAAGCTTACGAAAGGTTCAAAAAAAAAACTAGATACAGTTAGAGCTCTAGAAAATTACAAGGGTTCCAGGAAGGAGATCAAGATTGATATTAAGAGAGCTAGAAGGGGCCATGAGAAGACCAGGATTAAGGAAAACCCCAAGGCATTCTACAAGTACAATGGCATGCAAAGGTTTGGGCAGCCCTAGTCAAAATTTCTGTCACTGTGAATAGCTAAGCAAGTAAAAGATGATCTGATTTCCAAAAGGCATAAAGTTAAAGATGACACATTTCTTTAATATTTTAAGCAAGAATACTTTTTTATTTCCATCTTTTACAGTTTGAAAATAACAAAAAAGTAAAAGGGCCCAAAGCAAAAATTTGGGCACCTTGCATGGTCAGTACTTAGTAGCACCCCCTTTGGCAAGTATCGCAGCTTGTAAATGCTTTCTGTAGCCAGTTAAGAGTCTTTCAATTCTTGTTTGGGGGATTTTTGCCCATTCTTCCTTGCAAAAGGTTTCTAGTTCTGTGAGATTCTAGGGCCGTCTTGCATGCACTGCTCTTTTGAGGTCTATCCACAGATTTTCAATAATGTTTAGGTCGGGGACTGTGAGGGCCATGGCAAAACCTTTAGCTTGCACCTCTTGAGGTAGTCCATTGTGGATTTTGAGGTGTGTTTAGGATCATTATCCTATTGTAGAAGCCATCCTCTTTTCATCTTCAGCTTTTTTACAGACGGTGTGATGTTTGTTTCCATAATTTGCTGTTACTGTATTTAATTGAATTAATTCTTCCCTTTACCAGTGAAATGTTCCCCGTGCCACTGGCTGCAATATCAGCCCAAAGCATGATCGATCCACCCCCGTGCTTAACAGTTGGAGAGGTGTTCTTTTCATGAAATTCTGCACCCTTTTTTCTCCAAACATACCTTTGCTCATTGTGACCAAAAAGTTCTATTTTAAATTCATCAGTCCACAGGACTTGTTTCCAAAATACATCAGACTTGTTTAGATGTTCCTTTGCAAACTTCTGATGCTGAATTTTGTGGTGAAGACGCAGGAAAGGTTTTCTTCTGATGACTCTTCCATGAAGGTCATATTTGTGCAGGTATCACTGCACAGTAGAACAGTGCACCACCACTCCAGAGTCTGCTAAATCTTCCTGAAGGTCTTTTTCAGTCAAACAGGGGTTTTGATTTGCCTTTCTAGCAATCCTACGAGCAGTTCTCTTGGAAGGTTTTCTTGGTCTTCCAGACCTCAATTTGACCTCCGCTGTGCCTGTTTGTAATTACACTACGAACTGAGGAAACAGCTACCTGAAAATATTTTCTATCTTCTTATAGCCTTCTCCTGCTTTGTGGGAATCATTTATTTTAATTTTCAAAGTGCTAGGCAACTTTTTAGAGGAGCCCATGGCTGCTGATTGTTGGGATAAGGTTTGAGGGGTCAGGGTATTTATAAAACTTTGAAATTTGCATTGCCTGGCCTTTCCTAACGATGACTGTGAACAAGCCATAGTCCTAGCAAGCTAATTAAGGTCTGAGACCTCGGTAAAAGTTATCTGAGAGCTCAAATCTCTTGAGGTGCCCAAACTTTTGCATGGTGCTCCTTTCCTTTTTTTCCCACTCTAAAATTGTACAAAACAAAAATAATACACTAATCTTGCTTAAAATGTTGAAAAGAATGTTTCATCTTTAACTTTATAACTTTTGGAGATCAGTTCATCTTCTACTCTCTTAACTATTCACAGTAACAGAAATTTTGACTGGGGTGCCCAAACTTTTGTATGCCACTGTATATGAAGAGCAAGAAGATAAGATGTGAGAGAATAGGACCAATCGAGTGTGACGGTGGAAAAGTGTGTATGGAACTAGAGGAGATAGCAGAGGTACTTAATGAATACTTTGCTTCAGTATTCACCAGTGAAAAGGACCTTGGCAATTGTGAGGATGACTTACAGCAGACTGAAATGCTTGAGGGTATAGACATTCAGGAAGAGGATGTGCAGGAGCTTTTGAAAGGTATTAGGTTAGATAAGTCGCTGGGACTGGATGAGATTTTCCCCCAGACTACTGTGGGAAGGAAGGGAGGAGATTGCTGAGCCTCTGGAGATGATCTTTGCATTAACAAAAGGGGCAGGAGGATTGGAACCTTGAGGGGATATAGTTTTAAGGTGCTTGGAAGTAGGTACAAGGGGCATCAGAGATAGGTTTTTCACACAGAGAGTGGTGGGTGCATGGAATGCACTGCCAGCGAAGGTGGTGGAGGCGGATACAATAGGGTCTTTTAAGAGACTCGTAGATAGGTACATGGAGCTTAGAAAAATAGAGGGCTGTGCGATAGGGAAATTCTAGGCAGCTTCTAGAGTAGGTTACATGGTTGGCACAACATTGTGGGCTGAAGGACCTGTAATGTGCTGTAGGTTTCTGTGTTCTATAAACCTATCGAATATTGAAAGGCCTTGATAGAGTGGATGTGGAGAAGATGTTTCCTATAGTGGGGTAGTCGAGGACCAGAGGGTACAGCTCCAGAATAAGTGAATGTCCTCTCAGAACAGAGATTAGGAGGAATTTCTTCAACCAGAGGGTGGTGAATCTGTGGAATTCATTGCCACAGATGGCTGTGAGGCCAAGTCATTGAGTGTATTTAAAGTGGGGATTGATAGGTTGTTGATTAGTCTGGGCAGCAAAGGTTATGGGGAGAAACCGGGAGAATTAGGTTGAGAGAGAAAATAAATCGGCCATGATGAAAAGGCAGAGCAGTCTTGATGGGCTGAATGGTTTATTTCTGCTCCTCTGTCTTATATAAAGATAGTCCTGTCAAGCTGTGGAACTTTTCAGTGTCACACTTGTATCCAAAAGTGAAATAACATCTTCAGCTATAGCAGACAGCTGCTTCCTGCCCATCATCTTACAGGAAAAAGGCAGCTTTCAAAGCAGATGATTATAATTTTCACTTGACCTACTGACTGACTTGTAAAAGTAGTAAAAAGGATGGGGTGACAGTTGACGCTATTGATTTCACCTTCTCAAGTCTGCTTTTAGTTTGGCCATCATGTCTCTCACTGGGGAAATTAGCACCATCTGTCTCATTTACATTCGGAAAGTGTTGCATGGTAATTTTCTTTTTATTGTACAGTCTTTATGTAATTTTGTTTAACAATAACACTTATCTGTTATTTGGATATGGTTCCTTTACCCTTTTGTTTTATTAAACTGACGCAATATTTCTTGGTTAAATTTGTTGAAAATACACATATCACTAGTTTCTGATTGTTTGATATTTTCTAGAAAATGCAACAACTGATTCATATTACATCTCTGAATGCTCCAAACTATTTAACGCTTCAAAGCTATTTAAATCTGTCAAATGGAAACTTTGATGTAATATAGAGAAATGTGGTTCTCCACATGCACGGTCCATATCAACATAATTACAATCCGATCATCTAATTTTGAGTAAAGTAAATTTGAGACTGCTTCAGTAGAAAAAAATTGTCAAGAGATATCATGGTTAGGGAAAGACCATGATTACTTATGTCATAGACAGGTTTGAGAGGGAAATATCATCCAGGTGTTAAGCTCAGTAGCGAGAGTGCTTTCACTGTAGATAGAATCATTAACATGAGGACAGATCATTTTGAATAGATGTATTCCCTTGAGGATAGAACCAAGATGTGAAACAGCCACGTTGGAGCTGGAGAGGAGTTTGGAATGGGAGGGAAAAACACATTGTCCATATGAGAACTAAGGCCTCAGAAGGAACAAAAAGGAAGTTCTGCTGAAAGAATGTGAATAGCAAGGATCCAAGTTAAAGCATAAGAACATAAGAAATAGGAGCAGGAGTAGGACATCCGGCCCATCAAACCTACCCCACCATTCAATAAGATCATGGCTGATCTGTCCGTAAACTCAGCTCCATCTACCTGCCTTTTCCCCATAACCCTTAAATCTCCTACTATGTAAAAATCTATCTAACTGCATTTTAAATATATTTAGTGAAGAAGCCTCAACAGCTTTCCTGGGCAGAGAATTCCACAGATTCACCACTCTCTGGGAAAAACAGCTTCTCATCTCCGTCCTAAATCTTCTCCCCTGAATCTTGAGGCAATGTCCCCTAGTTCTACTCTCAACTACCAATGGAAACAACTTTCCTACTTCTATCTTATCTATCCCTTTCAAAATTTTGTATGTTTCTATAAGATTCCCTCTCATTCTTCTGAATCCCAGAGAGTATAGTCTCAGGCGACTCAATCTCTCCTCATAGGTTAACCCCTTCATCTCTGGAATCAACCTGGTGAGCCTCCTCTGCACTGCCTCCAAAGCCAGTATATCCTTCCTCAAGTATGGAGACCAGAACTGCACGCAGTACTCCAGGTGCGACCTCACCAGTACCCTGTATAGTTGCAGCATGACCTCCCTGCTCTTGAATTCAATCTCTCTAGCAATGAAGGCCAATATTCCATTTGCCTTCTTAATAACCTGTTGTACCTGCAAGCCGACTTCTTGTGATTCATGAACAAGCACTCCCAAGTCCCTCTGCACAACAGCATGCTGCAGTCTTTCACCATTTAAATAATAATCTGCTCTTCTATTATTCCTTCCAAAGTGGATGATCTCACATTTACCAACATTGTATTCCATCTGCCAGACCTTGGCCCACTCACTTAACCTATCTATATCCCTCTGCAGACTCTCCACATCCTCTGTACAATTTGCTTTTCCACTCAGTTTAGTGTCATCAGTAAATTTTGCTACACTACACTCAGTCCCCTCTTCCAAATCATCAATGTAAATGGTAAACAGCTGCAGGCCCAGCACCAACCCCTGTGGCACCCCACTCACCACTGACTGCCAACTGGAGAAACACCCATTTATACCAACTCTCTGCCTTCTATTGGTTAACCAATCCACTGTCCATGCCAATACACTTCCTCCAACTTCATGCATCCACATCTTTTTTACAAGTCTCTTGTGCAGCACCTTATTGAACACCTTCTGGAAATCCAAGTATACGACATCCACCACAAAGTTTACAATTTCAGAATTTTTGTCTAATCCATAAATAAATTGGCATAGAGTCATTAAGTTGAAAATCTAGCTGAAAGATTGGTTTGGGAGAAATAAATCTTAATCCATAAGAACACACAGAAAATGCTGATCAGGCGGCATCTATAGCAAAGACTCTTCAAGGACGTCCAGCATCTGCAGAATCTCTTGTGTTTAATCCATAGGACACTGGCATACTAACTGAAGGAAGAGGATTCCATTAGGACTGGCTACTCCTGTGTAGGACTAGGACCAGTGTCCTAGCAAAGTAAATACCTACAGCTGTAAGTGAAGTTTGAAAGTAAGTAGTGGGTGGAGAGTTTTGGTGAAGGGAATTTTAGGAAATTAACAAGGGCCGAAGAGATGGCATAGGGTAGGAAACTGCACAACAATAACCAGAGGGAGGGACAGAGTATACCTTAAATTAGTGCAGAGAAAAATTGTAAAAGACAACATCGAAGCCTCTTTTTCTGAATGTAACACTTGATAGAAGAGTCAGTGGTATAAATAAAATGATAAGATCTAATGAACAGAAATGTGGTTACATAATGACTGATTCTGCACACTTGACTTTTAGAAGAGATGGCAAAATGGTGGAGGGGAGGGGATTGCCCTAACAATAAAGTTTGGGTAAAGGAAGTAGTGATTAAAACTCTAAACTCAGAGAACAGAGGTAGAATCAGTTTGGTTGGAGTTGAACAGCAGCAATGTGTAGAACGCACTGGTTATGTAAAGATTCCCAAACTGCAGTGCTAATCTAGGTCATAGCATAAATCAAATATTAAAGATGCATATGATAATGACAATATATTTGTGGGGGACTTGAATCAGCATATAGATCTGACAAGCCAATGAGATAAATTAAGGAATGTACAGAATAAAGAATGGTTTTCCAGATCAGCATGTTGAGTGAACATGTGATTTCAGTTTAAAACAACACACTCAAAATGCTGGTGGAACACAGCAGGTCAGGCAGCATCTGTAGGGAGAAGTTATTTATATATTATAGGGAGAATGTTATTTCAGTTCCAGTAGTCTTCCCCTTTGCACTTTAGCTCTACACAAAAACAGTAAATTGTACCACACCACTTGCACTCAGAGCAGAAGTGGAATCCAGTGTGGTCTTCTGCTGTGGCCCACCCACTTCAATGTTCAACATGTGCATACAGTGATGCCTTTCTACACACCACTGTTGTAACGTGTGGTTATTTGAGTTACTGTCACCTTCCTGTCAGCTTGAACCAGTCTGGCCATTCTCCTCTCACCTCTCTCATTAACAAGGCATTTTTGCCCACAGAACTGTCACTCACTGGGTGTTTTGTTTTGTTTTTCACACCATTCTCTAGAGACTGTTATGGGTGAAAATCCCAGGAAATCAGCAGTTTCTGAGATACTCAAACCACCCCATCTGGCACCAACAATCATTCCAAAATCACGTAGAT
This sequence comes from Hypanus sabinus, assembly GCF_030144855.1. Lineage (NCBI taxonomy): Eukaryota > Metazoa > Chordata > Chondrichthyes > Myliobatiformes > Dasyatidae > Hypanus > Hypanus sabinus. The sequence continues at coordinate 8,634,164 of NC_082739.1, read as the reverse complement.
CACACTTCTTCCCCATCTTGATATTTGGTCTGAACAACAACTGAATCTCTTGACCATGTCTGCTTGCTTTTGTGCATCGACTTGCTGCCACATGATTGCCTGATTAGATATTTGCAGTAATGTGCAGGTGTACCTAATAAAGTGGCCACTATGTGTACTTGTGATAGGAGGAGTTTAATAAACATTGAACCTTGAAGGAGTTCATTTTATAAGGAGTAATTAATCAGAATGGGCATATATGCTCTAGAGCTTAGAAGAATGAAAAATGAGCTCTTGAAACAGGATTGAAATGAGCAGAAATTTCTTCTTTCAGTGGATAGGAATGTCTGTGAAGTTAGTCGCTGAGTGTATTCAAGACAGATTTTGAATATTGAGGGAGTTAATGGATAAGGTGATTATGCAAGAAAGTGGCACTCAGGTAAAAGGTCAGCCATAAATTGACTGAGTGTTAGAGCGAAACTCAGGGGGTCAAAAGACTGACTTCTGCTTCTATTACCTACGAATGGCTGGATTTCAGGTGTGTTGTTCCAGCTGCAGTCCTTTATGTGATCACTATCCAATGATCCTTTTGAAAAGCACAGGTATGGATGTTGTATGAGGCCTCGGGTGTGGTGATAAATTGAACTTATGCTTCTGGAATGACCATCTAAACAGAGTTGTGGAAGGGAAAAAGTGAAGGGTGGTAGGCGACTCTTTCAGATAACTCTGCCATAAATTGGAAATTGGTATGTTATTGTCACATGCACTGAGGTAGAGTGAAAAACATGTCCTGCTTATCGTTTAAAAAAAATAAAAGTACAAAATGCTGGCAGAACTCAGCAGGCCAGACAGCATCTATGGGAGGAGGTAGTGACGATGTTTCGGGCCGAAACCCTTCATCAGGAGTTGAAGGAAGCCCTCCTGATGAAGGGTTTCGGCCCAAAACGTTGAAACTACCTCCTCCCATAGATGCTGTCTGGCCTGCTGAGTTCTGCCAGCATTTTGTACTTTTATTTATTTCCAGCATCTGCAGATTCACTCGTGTTGCCTGCATGTCGTTTGTACAGATCAGATTATTACACAGTGTATTGAGGTAAAACAATAACAGGATGCAGAACAAAGTGTTCCAGTTACAGAGAAAGTGCAGTGCGTGAGGTGCAAGGTCACAATGAGGTAGATTGTGAGGATAAGAGTCTATCGTATCCTGACCTCTGCGCATTTTCCATTCTTCTGCAAGAATCTGTCCTCCAAGGAAGTACCAATGAAAGAGAAATATTATTTTCCTACATTTATTTAAAAAACAATGAAGGGTCTTGGCCAGAAACATCGACTGTTTATTCTCCTCCATAGATGCTGCCTGACCTGCTGAATTTCTCCCGCATTTTGTGTGTTTCATTCTTGTCTTTCAGTATCTGCAGAAACTCCTGTGTTCAAAACTACTTTGTTAGCATTCACATGACTTAAAATTATGAAAGCACAAACCAGGCAAGGGTTCTGAAGTTGAAGATCTGAGAATTTCAACTGTTGGTTCCTTAATTCTGCAATATATGACAGTGGTGACTAAGGAAATGCTGAACAGCAACATAAAGCCCTGACTGTTGGGAAGGAAGTTGACTTTTTCTTTTACTGTTTGTGCTGCTCATGACATAACTAGTCTAACAAGCCACAATATTCAAGGGCAATTGAGATGACCAAGTGTGGTCACTGATAACCATGTCCCATGAATGGTTTGCATTGACAACTCTGCTGAAATCACAAGGACGAAGTTTAATTGAGCGAATGTTTCATATTAATAGCCTCTCTTCTTACAGAAGCTATCTGATGAGCTGAGTGTTTTCAGCATTACATTTTTTAAAAATTTAAGCTTCTGGTATTTACAGTATTTTGCTATCTTGAGCATAGCGATGAACAACATCTAGGCTATGATATAGAGGGATATTTAAAGTATTGTTTTTGTTCCTCTTTCTTTAAATGGCTTTATTTACTGGCTATAATAATGTCAGAGGAGAAACAGACATTTGGTTTAATGGGACATTTGTAAGGAGGGTAAGTGATGTAATTTCCAAGAATAAACCCAGTCAGTGGCGGCAAATGTTTGTAATTTTTAGATTATTTCCATTAAAGAGAACCTTTCCAATCTTCATTTCCTTTTTTCATTTTCAATTCTTTTTATTGTTTTTTTAAACAAAAAAAGATACAAATCAGAGGAGAAGTTATAACAAACACATAATGCAAAAAGTGTACAAAAGGGATATATACTGTCAAAGTCATGTAATATTCAGCTATTGCTATAAACAAGAGACCACAATTCCTCCTGGCAAATCATAGAAAAAAAAGACTGGAAAATTTTATGAATAAAGAGAAAAAAAACCCACTAACCTAACCTAAAACACAAAAAAAGAGAGACTGGGCAGTCCATTTGAGGATAAAATTAAAAAAAAAAGAAAAAAGAAAACATCCTTCTGGTCAGTTCTGAACCTTTGTGGATGAAGAGGGGGAAAAAACAAAACAAACAAAAAACAAAAAAAAAAGAAATTTTTACCAAAAAAAAAAATCCGATCTGATAGAATGTCTGGGATAATGGAATGAGCTGGCTGTGTTTAGAGTATTCCTTGCATTTGCAACATGTTAAACTCAAATTTAAAAATGGTTTGTTGTGCTCTGCATTGATCAAATTTTCAATATGAGGAGTACTATGATTGCAAAGTTGCTCAGCTTTGTATTTGGAAGTACAGAGAGAAAGAACCAAAATAAGTCAGCAATTGCAATTTTATTCATATCCTTGTTTTCTAATTCAGAGAGGAAAAATCAATTCTGTTCCCCTGCTGTCCATTCGGGCTTGGTTAGATTGCCCATCATGAGCAATGATTACCCACGAAATGTGTCCAAGGTGCCAAATGTGAGTGTATTAAAGCACAAACTAAGTCTCCAAAATTACATATTATGTTGGCAAACAAATAACAAAATTCTGCCCAAAGATTTTGGCCCGAAACGTTGACATCTTTCCCAAGATGCTGGCTGGCCTGCTGAATTCCTCCAACATTTTGTGTGTGTTGCTTCGACTTCCAGCACCTGCAGATTTTCTCTTGTCTGTCATCTTCAAAAGCAGTGCCTAAAGAAGGCAGATCCATCACAGAGACCCCTCACCATCTGGGACACCCCTCTTAGCATTGCTACCATCAGGGAGGAGCTACAGGGCATGAGGATGCACACTCAATGTTTTAAGAACAGCTTCTTCCCCTCTATCATCAGATTTCTGAACAGTCCATGAACTTCATTATTCCTCTTTTCGCTATTTACTAATTTTACTTTTTATTGTAACTTAAGTAACTTTTTTATGTCTTGCGTTGTACTGCTGCCACAAAATAACAAACTTCATGACATACTTCACGATAATAAATCTGATTCTGACTCTGAACCCTTTGGCAAAATACCTATTCCTGTGTTCTCCAATCCATTCTGTTAACCTCTGTTTATTTTTTCTATCTATCAATGGCATCTTAATGATCTACAGTATGTGCATGGGCTCACAATCTCTTTAGACCACTACTGCATTTTGCTTTTCACAAATTGAAGTACTCTATTTAATCAACTTACAGTCTAAAGTTGATGAACTCACAAATGCCTTCATTAAAATCCATTCATCTCAATGTCGCGCATTCATTAAGTTTATTAAACTCACTGGGATATTTATGCTTCCATCCATATTGATTATTGTAGTGCCTAGATTTCTGCATTTGTGTGCCATCGTCTAAGTAATAAGAAATGAGAACAAGAGTTGTCAATTAATCCCTTCAGTCTATTCCCTCATTTGTTCTTTCTCTCAGGTAATTGAAGGTGATTTGCTTTTATGCTGGTTTTCTGGGTTCTGAGGTGTGAAAACCACAGACACTTTTGCTGGTGCAACAGGAGACATCCAATGGACAGATGGTTTAGCCCTTCCTTGTCTTATGAGGGGACCTGTGATGCAAGGCCTCAAGGTTCTCAGAACCATAATGAATGCTCCTCTACTTTGAGTGATCCTTGGCATTTGCAAATACAGTGGATTCCAGTTAATTGGGCCATCAGTTAAGTGGGACAGCCTCTTATTTGGGATAACTCTTAATGATCAAAAACTAATTGAGAAAATAGCCCTCCATTTATTATGGGCAGTATGCTGCTTGATTAGGACAGGAGACTGTTCCTGAACAGTTTCTGACTAGCATCAGTCATGTGTGATTGTGTGGCTGTTAGACTGTTAGGCTGTTGTGCTTTGAGCAAACAATTTTTAAGTGCAGTCAGTTGCGTGTGTTTGTGTTCAAAAAGCAGTGATTTTTGTCACTGACAGTCGCTGAGAAGAAAGCAGTAAGACTGTTTAGCTCACTGTGGTTTCAAGCATTTAGGTTTGCAGATGCCAGAAACAGCCGGCAGTGAAAATGAAATGATTTTACTACTTCAACAAGTTAGGAATTACCATCTTGAATGTTACAATGAAAATGAAGAATTGGAGGACGCAATCATCAGCAGTGTATGAAGACTGTCCGTAACCTACACTAGGTGCCAGCGCTGATTTTGTTCATTTACAGTCAATCAAAAGGGTGCAGTATCTTCTGTTGATAATTATAAGGAACTAACACACAGTTTTATAGTACTGAAATAATATTGGTAGTGTTTTAATTTGTTCTGTATTTCATTTAAATACATAATTTGTTGTCCTTTTTTTATACCTTTTTAACTATTTCGATGTAACTTTGGCTAATTGGGACAGCCACTTAATTGGGCCAAAAGGTGCTTGTCCCAATGTGTCCCAATTAACCAGAATCTACTGTATTTTATTTTTATATTTTAATTTTTTAGTTTGTGATACGGTACAAAGTAGGTGCTTCTGGCCCTTTGAGCCATGCCATCCCAGCAATCCCCAACAAAACCCGATTAACCCTAAGCTAGTCACAGGACAATTTACAATGACCGATGAACCTACCCGGTACGTCTTCGGACTGTGAGAGAAAACTGGAGCACCCAGGGAAAAACCCCCACATTCCACGGAGAGGATGTACAGATTCCTTACTGGAATTGAACTCTGAACTCCAGACTGCCTCGAACTGAAATAGCATCACGCTAGGCGCTATGCTATCATGGTGCTTAATACTGTGAATAATTAATTCCAGCCTCACATAGGACCCCTCCAGATACACACTGCAGTTTCTCCCTTTCTACTTGCAAACCAGCCCGTGTTCCTGATAATTCAATAAATCATCTTCAGTTCCTTGAAGTTCAATTTTTGCAAACAAGCTGTTGTGACTAGTATTATCATAAGTCATCTGGAAGTTTATATAACTTAAGGCCTTTGGCATTCACCTGTCACTGGTTCAACCGCCTCTCCAAAAAGTTCAGTTTGGACTGTCAGGCATGACCAACCTTTATAATTCCATGGTAACTCCCTCTGCTTATTCATTCCTTCATCAACTATACGCACTGGTAATTAACTGATAGGAAGTATTAAGATACTTGGTCAATAATTTTCATATTACCCCCTCTCACTTTACTGAAAGAACATAGTGGAATGTGCAAATATGCCAACCTGAATGAATAAACCCCGAACCCAAGAGAAGTTTGGAAAAATTGTATCTATTAAGGAATTTCCAAGATTCCTGTGAAAACTTTGGAATGACAACTCATTTGGTATTTCTCTCTCTCTAATTCAACTGAACGCCATGGATGCTTTACTAAATGAGAGAAAATCTTACAATGTTAACCTAACATTTTCTTCTTATTGCTGCCTTCTCCACACAGATGTGTGGACACTGTGACATGCTCTGTGTTAAATGTTGCACCAGCACAGAGAGCAGTTGATTATATCCTAAAGTGGTACTGGCCAACATTACGTTCACTACATATTATTAAGAAACTTTGAAGCCTTGTGACTGCTTTAAATGTATTTTTTCTTCTAATTATGACAAGTTCTTGTCCTGGATTCAATATAATTCTTTAAAAAATTATCTGGAGTGGACTCTTTCACTGTTATTCCAAGCACTGACACAGTAATAATCCAACATCCCCTCCATTTTAGAGCATAAGACATAGGAACAGAATTGGGCCATTCAGCCCACTGAATCTGCTCCCCAAACCTGACTTTCTCTTACTTTCATTGACAACTCCACTGTTAACTCTTTTCCAGCATGGGCAATTGAAAGAATGTCAGTGTAACTGTGGGTGGGACATCAGTGTCTGTCATCTGTGGTGCAGTCAATGCAGGGTCACTCCATTTTGTGTAAATATTTGTAAAGTCTTTTGTATTAATATGGGGAGACCAAATATGAAACAATAACTTACTTTTGCAATAGCAACCTGGAACTTTACTTCTTTATCAGACCCATCCCTAATACCGTTGTGGAAATCTCGGTGTGATGGTTGCCTTTGAATTCCAGCTGCTCAGAGTCTAATGAATTCCACCTTCATTGTCTGGCAGTGTTAATTCCTTTGCCTTCATTTGAAGCAGTAAAAGAGTCCAATTGTGCTTGTGCAGTAATCCGTAACTCGGCAACTAATTCGGAGTTATCATTGGATGCAAATGTTCTCTTCCACTGGAGCACATAAAAGGGCTGAGTGTGGGGGAGCTTTCCCACATGCATCTTCCTCATCAAATCCTACATGGAATGCTTCTTATGGATTGGGATGTTTTTTAAAAATAATCTGTGTTAGTGGTCTGCCTCGGGGAAATCAGCAGGGTCTATGTTCTGCACCTTCGGAGAATATTTTGCACCATGGAAATAAGAATCAGGAGAAGGCTATTCAGCCCTTTGTGTACCCTGCTGTTCAATATAATCAATCATTCAAATTCAGTATTCTCTTCCTCCTTTCTCTTTGTACACTTTGAGCGCTTTAACTTGACTGCTTCTTCAATATACTTAATAATTTGGTGCCTCTGGTAAAGAATTCCACAGGTTCACCACCTCTGGGTAATAAAAAAAATCTTCAAATTTCAGTCCATAAGCAGAATTAGCCTTTTGGTCCATCAAGTCTGCTTCGCCATTTCCTCACGGCTAATTTACTATCCCTCTCAACACCATTCTCCTGCCTTCTCCCCATAACTTTTATTGCTCTTTCTAATCAGGAACATCAACCTCCACTTTAAATATTTGGCTACCACAGCAGCTTGTAGCAATGAATCCCACAAATTCACCACATTCTGGCTAAAGAAATTCCTTCTCATCTCTGTTCTAAAGGGATGTCTTTGTATTCTGGTCTTAGACTCTCCCACTATAGGAAACATCCTCTTCACATCCACTCTATCTAGGCCAGGAGTTCCCAATCTTTTTTATGCCATGGACTCCTACCATTAACCAAGGGGTCTGTGGACCCCAGGTTGGAAACCCCTGATCTAGGCCTTTCAATATTCAATAGGCTGCTGAATATTCTATCCATATCCTTAGGATGTGGCCTCCCCACCACCAGGAACATCTTTCCTACATTGTGTCTGTCGGTTCCCATAGAATTTTCATAAGTTTCACGTGCATTATCTCCTTGCAAAAAAAATCTATCATTAACATTGCTTTTAGTGGTTTACATCCTTTGTTTGTTCAGCTTTTCTCTGACCAGTAACGAGCTGAAGGTTTAGATCCCAGCAGTGAGTTCTATACCTGCCATAGGATGAGCAACTTGGCGGGTGAATTACCAAAGGGCAGCTGTGCTACTGGACTTGTAACCCAACCGCTTTGGGAAGGAGATGGGGGATTTGGAGTTGTTTTAAGGCTCTCTCTTCCTCCTCGTTCAATCTTTGCAGGATTTCTTAAACTGGTAATCTGGTGTCAGACTTCAATATTGATCAGTAAATCAACGGCCTGACCAAGTTTCAAAGGCTGACATCATCAGGAACTGAGCTTGGGGCTGAAGCACAACTGTAATGGATAAGCCTTTGGTGCTCCATCCTTCCAAGTGTGAAGTGCTGACAGCTGTCGTGGTAACGTAGCTGACTGAATGGGCAGAGCTGGTATTATGTGACGGAAGCAAAATATCAATGCACTGAGCCTTCTGTCTTTACAGTTTCTGTGAAAAATGCATATTGGATATCATCTGAGGGGAACATATGGTGGGGATAGAAGACACCTGTTGGTTAGACCGGTAGGACATTGACTCCCATTTGTTTGAATGCTTAAGGAGGGTAAAAATCCTTCACAACAAAGGACAGAAATAAAAACTCCAAGAATCCTTCTGTAGCTCAATTGAAAGCATTAGTTCCGAGAGTAGTAAATTCAAGTAAAAGGTAAGATTACCCAGACGTGAAGCAAGGACACAAAATAAATTAATGTAATTAATTCATGGGCTATTTATTATTAATTTATTCAGATTTATTTATCACATGTACATCAAAACACGCTGTGAAATGTGTTGTTTGTGCTAACAAGCAACACGTCCAGGGATGTGCTATAAGGGCATCACACATTCCAGAGACACCATAGCAAGCCTATGATGTTCAGCAGAACAGCACGAATAGCAACAACAATAGAACAAAACAAATCAAGAATGGCAAAACAAGCCCTTTCCCCACCCACTCACACACACAGCCTGTCCTTGACCCCGGGCTGTCAGACTTGGGGAGAGATCAGCCATGATTGAGTGGCAGAGCAGAATCGGTGGGCTGAATGGCCTAATTCTGCTCCTATGTCTCATATCTTAGGGAGAGGCCTCCCTGTTCCTGTGTCTACCAGCTAGGTTTTTGAACCTTTTCATTGAATCCCCAGATTGTGTGGACCATCTGTTATCTGTACAGAACCTGTATGTATGGGGGGGGGGGGGGTTGAGATGGTGCAGTCTTTAAGCTTGCTGGTTAAAATGGCAGCACTCATAGAACTGCAATTTGATGTGACTTACTGTCACATAAGGAAGAAAAGTACAGCAAAATGAGGCATTTATTTTTGTTCGATTTTCTTTAATAAAATTAACTTTGCTAGACATCAGCAGATAGGGATACTAACACTGTCCTAGACACAACGAGCAATAGGGAGATAATTCCCAAGGACTTCATCACTGCATAAAAATATTGTCCAGAACATAAGAATAATTGTTTTGCTAAATTCTGTGGAACACCATGATCTCAGCAACTTGTAATCTTAGGACACTGTGGGAACTGTTTAAAGTTTGGATAAAGATGGCACTTGGTTTGTTTCACTAAAAGAGTTAATCTCACCATTTATAGTTTCTGGGATGTTGCTAATTGATAGTCTGCAGATGCTGGAAATCCAGAGCAACACACCAAACGCTGGAGGAATTCTGCAGGTCAGGCAGCATCTATGGAAATGAATTAACATCAACATTTTGGATCAAGACCCTTCATTAAGACTGAAATGGAAGAGGGAAGAAGCCAGAATAAGAAGGGGGGGGGGGGCCAGATTTTGTTTCTTCCAGACAAGATACAAGAAGATAGTTAGTAAGAGAATTGGAAATTAAGCCCAACTGCTGGTTGATTTCACCCTTCGGACAAAGTGGGTAAAACATGTTTGGTGCACTCTCTGTTCCTTGTTTTGCTTGCACCCTTGGAATTTACTTGAATAGTATTAAAAGTAAAGATGAAATACTTCCACTGACAGGAGGGCTTGGTAAAGAACACAGATAACTTGACGAAAGAACTGAAGGCAACAAGAAGAGATTTTTTTTCTACTTTTGATTTATGGTCTGATCTGTCTGACAGAGTTTTGGAAGCAGACAGCATTAAGTTCCAAAGTGAAGTTGGTTTGATCATCAGAAAGAAAAAATATCACGGCTGTGTGGAAAAAGCAGAGGAATGAGATTAATTGGATGGTTCTTCCAAAGATCCAGCATGGGCATATTGGTGACACACACAAAATGCTGGACGAGCTCAGCAGGCCAGCAGCATCTATGGAAAAGGGTACAATCGACATTTTGGTCTGAGACCCAAACTGTTGACTGTATACTTTTCCATAGATGCTGTCTGACCCGCTGAGCTTCTTCAGCATTTTGTGTGTGTTGCTTTGGATTTCCAGCATCTGCAGAATTTCTCTTGTTTGTGACTGGGATTATTGGACTGATTCAAAGTTGTAAGGTCATTCCCTGGGTCTCTCTGAGGCCGATAGGCTGTGCATAAATAAACTGTAAATTAGAATGATCATTGGCTGGCTGGTGCTGTAGTGGCATCTGCACTGGAATTCAAAGCGAGTGGTCCTGGGTTCGAATCTGGCTGGCTTCTTGCACAGTTTCCATCGGTGCTGGGTTGGCCATTTGGGCTAGCAACTCCACCTAAAAAAAACACAGACAAACGCTAAAGAAGCAGCAAGGTTGCCACCAGATGTCACAAAGTGTGGAGAGAAATAACAGAATGGTCATTCCATGTAGTAACTACACAGAGACTATGTGACAGGAATCCATGTGTAGAATAGTTGCATTAATATCTAGGAATCGGAGGCAATGGAGGTCTAAGTGGTCCCGGGGAAACCCCAGATAGTTCAATAACTTATCAACAGTAAGGTCTAAATGAACCTGGGCAGAGGAGGTCCTCCATGCAACTCAGCAGCCCAGCAGGTTGATGCTGAGTGTGGTGTGGGTGATGGTAGAGCAAGGCAGGGAGATCACCCGTACGTGCGAGGATTGTCATGCAGATGGAGTGCAGTGCTGTCAGATGAATGGAAAACTGATCTGTTCTCTCAGCTGGACAAGAGGGGACCAGAGGGTGGGATTAGTGAGGCTCTCTGATCGAGAGCCATGTTGGATATAATGGGTCAAATAGCCTTCTACTCTCTCGTGACCATTGCTTTGATTCTCTTTTCCATGATTGAAAATCAACGTGACAGGGAAGAGTAGGGGTGGTTATTCTCTTTGGCCAATATCTATCCTCTAATTAAGAGAACTTGAGTTGTCATTCTTGTTGCTCCTCCAATCCCGGATGTTCTTTCTTCTCGCTCTCCATCAGGCAGAAGTTCAAAGGCATGAGATCATGTGCCACCAGGCTCAACAACTGCTTCTGTTGTAAGATACCTGAACAAACTCGCGATATGATAATCTTGGTGTGTTGATCTCTCAATGTACCTTGTCACAGCCCTTGCACTTCACTTGTCTACCTGCACTGCACTTTCTCCATAACCAGAACACTGTATTCTGCATTTGTTTCCATGCTACCTTGATGTACTTATGTATGGAATGATTTGTTTGGGCGTCACACCAGCAAACTTCTTCCACCGTATCTCAGTACATGTGACAATAATAGACCAATTATCAATTACAACTGTCCACGAGAGCCTGCTATTGCGCAGATTTGTTACTGTGTTGGCCACTTGGAACTCAGTAAAAGTGGACGTATCAGTAGGCAGTTGCAGCAGAGAGAAAGTTGCAAAAGGTTAACGGAAAAGTTGGCAGGTTCCGGAAAATGCTAACTGTTATTCTGAACTGCCCTGGTGAGTGAAAGGACACTTGCTTCTTTGTTGACCTCCATTCAGGCAGGCAGTGTGTGTTTATATTTCAGGGGAGTGTAGGTGGGAGTCCACAGAGCTTGCTCATTGTCTCGCTTCCTCGCTACATAAAAAGGGGAGGACGATTTCCATTTTAAGTGCTCTGCTGGTTTGAACAGAGAATGATCTCGCCTTGAAGGCGGGGGAGGAACGGCATTCGGGAGTTCCAAGTGCTTTATCCTTGTGTCTCTTCTCCCTGACAAGCCTGTGCTGCCCTGACTGATGCAGCAAGCGAAAAATCACCTGCTGTGCGAGAGAGAAATCAGGAAGGAAGAAATGCTTTCAGACAACAGATTTACTTCGATTCAAGGGTCGTTTTCCTGAGACGTTTGGCGTGGCAATCGGTGGTGCAGGTGCTCCCTGACCTCTTCCAAAAGCCAAGGGATTGAAAGGGAGACATGAAGGAGAAGAAGGAAGGCCAGGGGGTGCAGGAGGACTCCAGCAACCAGGTCTCCCTGCTGCTCGAGAGCAGGGCACAGTACAGCCATGGTGAACAAACCTCTGCCTTGCTGGTGGTGGACAACAAGAGAGTGGCAAAAAAAGTGCGTTTTAAAGTAAGTCCTCCATTTCTGTGAGTGAGGTTGGGTAACGTGGGAGGAGGCTTCAATGGAGCAAAAAATAACAGCGCAAATTGGCAGGGCCGGACGGACAGCTTCTGGGCTCCAAGTTCTGTTTAATCCATCTGCTGAGCAAGTAGTTTGATTTTCACTGTGCTTGTGAAATGTTCCCATTCCTACGGAGTCCTCTGGGAATGTGGGAGATTTTTGGTAAAACGATTCCTACTGTTTTAATCTGAGCTTTGTTTTAGTTAATGGTGCAATATTATTCCATTGGATAATACCCAGAATTTGCGAGTACAAATGCTATTACTATACGATAAGAATTTAAACTCAGTTCTTTAAAAATATTACTATCAGGTAAATTATAAAGTTGTTGCAAAAATCACTGGTTGTTCAGCTTGGCTGCACTGACTTTTTGTTTAATTTATTTCATTCCAGTAACTTCACTTGCATGCCATTACTCCTGGAATCCCTTAAGCTTGGATCAGTCCTTTGCTCATCTCCCTACTGTCTCCTTATAGTATTAGAAAATGCAACAGGGACAAGAGTATAGTGAATCTGTTACTGGACAAACATCCAAAGGCCTGGATCTTTGAACCCGAAGCACAAATTTGAATTTCACTACGGCAGCTAGAAACTTTAAATTCAAATAATTAAATAAACTGGGAATAGAGAAAAATAAGTCTGAGTCATCATGGAAACAGGCCCTCCGATTCAACTCATCTGTGTGATCAAAGATGTCTAGCTGAGCTCATCTGAGTTGCCTGCATTTGGTCCATATCCCATGAAGTCTCTCCTATCCATGTACCTGTCCAAATGTCTTTTAAACATTGAAATTGTACCCACCTCTAAGGCTTTCTCTGGCAGCTTGTTGCATATACCTACCACCCTCTGTATGGAAAAGTTACCCTCAGGTCCCTTTTAAATTTTCCCCCTCACCTTAAATCTAGGTCCTCTAGTTTTAGTCTCCGGTAACTAGGGCAAAAGATCTGTAACCTGATCTGAATTTATATACCCCTATGAGGTCACTGCTCAACCTGAACCTTCTGATTTTCTCTTTATAACCCAGCGACAGCCTTCTGAATCCTTTCTGCACACTTTTGAACCTAATGACGTCATTCTTATAGCTGAGCAACCAGAAATGCACTTAGGTTTCTGTAATAATAATCATTAAATCTATTAGATCAAGGTAAGAAAATGATTTGTTCTTCAAGGATGGAAATTTGCATCGTTGCCTTAAATGCCGTTGTTTGTGAGTCTAGATCCAGACAAATTCACCCCATTCTATTTCTCTAATTGTCTGAATATTGCTGCACTCCCCGACTTGGTTCTCCTGCACAGTCTGAATTTAGACATCCCACATTAAGAGCTGTGAGTGCTTTCGGGGTTCTAAGCTCCAGAATTCTTTCCTTAAGCTTCTCCATCCCTCAGCCTCTCTTTCTTCCTTTCAGATTCAGCTTAAAACCTACTCTTTTGTCTAAACTTTTGATTACTGTTCTTATTTCCCCTTATTCAGCTCCAGGTCATACTTTGTTTGATGATGGCCCCATTGAAGCATCTTGAGACTCTTCACTAATTTTAACCTCTATATAAAACCAAATTGTTGTTGTTGATGATGAAAAACTAAAGCTCAATCCATGTTGTTGTGTGTGGTGGGTGTCAGACAGTTGAGTATAGCAAGTCCTCACAAATCTCAAGAAAATAAATGATGATGATTAAGAAACAAAAGTGCTTTAGGTTTTTACCATGAGATTGTTCATATTTGTTTAGAGTGTAGACAGTACCTTGGCTCAACCCTCATCTAAGAGAACGTAGATCTGAGGTGTAAACCATAAACACAAGGGATTCTGCAGATGCTGGAAATCTAGAGCAACACACACAAAACTCAGAAGGTCACAGAACACCTATGGAGTAGTCAATGTTTCAGGCTGTGACCCTTCTGAGGCATGCAGCCTTTCTTAGTTTTTCTCTGTGTATATTAACTTAGAGTAAGACACCAGATCTTTGAACTGGGGTCTGAATCTGAAATTATAGACCAAGACATAAGAGGCAACCCACGAAGCCATGGTTGGTATTTACAAATTGTAACTGAACTGTGTGAATGTAAACGTTGCGGAAGATACTTGACGCTTCAGATTGAAGTGTCAGAACAAATCATTCAATCACAGCTGGAAAACACCACAATATCTGAAAGCTAGAATGTGCCTTCCTGTGTAAAGGGACTGTCAATAGGATGGGTGACAACCAGCCGTTAGAATGTGGCTTGTACCTCTCTGAAGACTGTCAGTACTTCACTATGCTTGAGGGCTCAGCATCTGGAAGGAGGTTTAAGATGGAGAATGTTTGATAAAAGATAAACTTACATTGGAATTTCTTATGTATCTGTGGAATTTCTGTCAGACTTCTGAAGGTTCGAAATTTGTGAGAAGTTTCCTTCCAGCAGGGTGGGGGAGGGTGCTATGGATGCTAGAATGCAACAACTATCTATGGTAGAATACTAGTTGGTAGGAAAATCTGTTCTCCATAAACTATTTCTCAAATTTATCTTTTCTCTTGCCTCCTCTGAAGTTGGTGATTCGATTTGCCAAGAGTTTTTTGCAGGCACAGGTCGGCATCTTGTTCTGATCACAGAGCAATAGAAAATGATCAGGCGGCATCCATTTGGCCCATTTTCCCTGCACACCCCAAAAAAAGAAGTTTGCACTTATCTGGAGCTTGTTGTGTCCCAAAGTAAAAGGTAACCATTGAAATACATATCAAAGAATTTATGCCCATAAGTAGCATGGTACAGAGCTAGATAATTAATTTTTAGTGAGGTTAACTGAAAAATAAATATTAGCCTAGAATATTAGGGAGAAATTTGAGAGATTTTATGGACAGCTCAGAGGGCAGATATTTGATTGAACAATTTCTGAGTTTCTTTTAATTTTCATTAATGGAATGTGGACACGGTTTGCCAAATTCTAGCCTTGATTCCCATTGAGCAGATGGTGTGAGCTGTCTCCTTGAACCACAACAGTCCAAGAGCGAATTACTCCCATAGTGTATTTCTGCATGCACAGCCACTTCAGACATTATTTAAGAATCGACCATGTTATTGTGGCTCAGCTCATGTGAAGGAGGAAAGGGTGGCAGATTTCCTTCCACTGAAGAATGCAGATAAATCGGATTTATTTCTTTTTACAACAGTCTGTTAGTTTTGTTAGCTTTTTAATTCAACATTTGTTCATTAGTTAGATTTAAATTCACTACACTTAAATACATTACATTTGGAAATAGATGTGCTGTGATTTGTATTTGTAATGCCAAATTGCTTGGCTAGGAGGCCTCTTGGTTACTAGTTTAGTAAAGTCAGCAATACACTACTGCATTCCCTTTATAGTATACTTTGAGCTGGTTAATAATGGGCAAACTATGCTTTCCTTCTTTCTAATGAAACCATAAGATATAGGAGCAGAATTAGGTCTTTTGGCCCATCGAGTCTGCTCCATCATTCCATCATGGCTGATTTATTATCCCTTTCAAATCCATTCTCCTGCCTTCTCCCCTTAGCCTTCAACACCCTTACTAGTCAAGAACTTATCAACCTCTGCTCTTAATGTACCCAGTGACTTGGCCTTGACAACCGTCTGTGGCAATGAATTCACAGATTCACCACCCTCTGGCTGAAGAAATTCCTCGTCATCTCTGCAGGTGTCTAAAGGGACGTCCTTCTATTCTGAGGTTGTACATGTACAATTACACATCCAGAAACACACTGTATGGTAAATCAGATCTTCATTCTCCACTCTACAGTTCAGTAGGGTCACCTATGTCACTATCCAGTTCTTGTGCCCCATCTGTTACTTCTTTACAAAGCTCTGAAATCTACCAACAAACTAGTTCGCTCTGTGTGTTTAAAATGTGGAACTGAACACTGTGACAGCGTGGTGTGTCTTTGCTGCAGGTACTGTCACAGCACCTGGATCAAAAGAGGTAATTCTCAAAAGCACCAGCTCAAATTGGAGTAATTGCTGCTTTTGGAATTGATAGCAACACACACAAAATGCTGGTGGAACGCAGCAGGCCAGGCAGCATCTATAGGAAGAAGTACAGTCAATGTTTCAGGCCTAGACCCTTTGTCAGGACCCTCCATCGAAACACCTGGTGCTTCTTAGGCTAACTGCTCTTTCTGGATCCTGATAGGATTAGCTATCCCTAATGTAAATGGCTTTGTTCGGGTGACTGATGCACCATCAATAACTCTCGGAGATGGGAGGCGAGATATAGGCTTTTATTAGCTGCAAGAGACCACGATCAGCAGCAAGAGCCCACCACACAACATCCTGGAGACTGAGGGAGGAGCAGTGCCTCCAATCGCCTTTATACAGGGGTCTGTGGGAGGAGCCACAGGAGCAGTCAGCAGAGGGGCATGTCCAGACAGGTATATGTAGTTCACCACAGTGACACATTAGAACACCCTCTCAAGTAGACCTAATTTTGAAGAAGAGCAGGAAACTTCTAACCTTCTGCCAAATTTACATTTTAAGGGACGTCCTTAAGGCACAACCAAGACAAAACATCTGATTATTAAGACGTTGCTATTTGTGAGGTCTTGCTCTGCACAGAGTGGGTGACAAGTCTCCCTTCATGTTACGGCGGTCGCTGGCAGGACTTGCACCCAAGTGCGGAGGAACAGCAGACTCTGTCACAGTGAGCATCGGCAATGACTCAACCCAGGAGCAGAGGGACGGCAGATCCCACCCCCCCATGGCAACAAGAGATTAAACATATGCATACCAACAGAGCATCGGTGGCACGAATGAGCGACACCACGACACAAGGACTCCACTCCTGTGCTAAATGAGAGACCCCTTAAGTAATCATAGAATGCAGGAAACCCGTGCCAGTCACAATTAACTTGACCAGATTAAACAGAAAACACCGGGCTTAACGGCTCTAGTTAAGGTAGCAATTGGTAAATATAGGTACTCGGGAAACCTAGAAGCCCAACGCAAAGGGCCAGCAGTGCTCGTGACACTTCAATACAGTAACTGCACTATAGGAGTACAACTTTGATGGTAATACGCTGTGTAGTGTCCTTAGATCATGAAAGGCACTATGTAAATACAGGCCTTTTATTTACTATCAGACTATTAAAGATGGACAAGGAAATCCACCGCCTACACCCCCCACATCAAACCCATCCCCCGCCCTGCAATAAAAACGAACGGCATCCTGATTATCAACCCCCAAAATTCCCCTCCCCCACACAAAACGGAACAGGAATATCGACCCCCCAAAAAACAACCCCTCCCCACACAAAAAACTAACAGAACATCAACCTCCAAACACTCTGCCCTTGCACAACAAAATGAAAAAGGAATGGGCAATTAAAAAAACACAGAATATAAAAAATAAGTCTGAAAAACTCCACAGTACATAAATGCAATAGTCCAATCCAGAAACACAGACTGCGATACCATCATCTGGTATCACCGACATTCATCGAAAGGGACGGACACCATATGCGGCAGAGAAGCCTCCCCACGTGCCACGGCAAGGCGCATAGCGACAGGCCGCTCACAGATTCCTCGGCAGTGATCAAAAGGAAGGCAGTCGTCGCTGAACTCTCACTCTCACTCGCCTTCCGCGGTTACATTGGTTAGATTGCACTACTGTGTATAGTTCTGTTTGCCAAACTATGGCATGGATGTGGCAGCAATAGAGAGGGTGCAGAAGAGGTTCTGCCACTCCCTTTTGGTTTTCCTCTGGGTGCCATGTCCAGAAATGTATGGATTAAAGAGTACCGTGATATGTTGGTGCAGGAAACATGGTGACACTCACGGGCAACCCCCAGCACAATCCTTGGATTGTGTTGGTCATTTACGCAAACAACAGATTTCACTGTATGCTTTGATATACACGTGACACACAAAGCTAACCTTTTCTCTTTATCTTTAATCTTTTGAATTCTGTCTGTATTTTTTATTCAATGAAAGATTAAACTATTGCATCTGAAATCAAATATTATTCACTGTAAGTCATTCCCTCTTGAAACTCCACAACGTGCAGGATCTACGCAGGCTAAGTTTATCACATACAGCACTCACTATTTCCATTGTTACATGAGTTGATGACAAAAATGTGGCTTTCAGCATACGAGGTGTAAAATCACACCTTCAGCAGTATTTATAACAGCTGGGAAATAAAGTTTGTAAGATTTGCATTTTCACAACCTCATAACATCCCAAAGTACCTTACAGCCCAGGAATCTTTTTGAAATGTAATTGTCTTTGTAATGTTGCTATGCCTCCGTTTTAAAATCACCTTAGATCCAAGTCAGAGTGTGAATGAATCAATGAACTGACGTCAGGAGCCTACGGCAGGCATTCCACTCGTTTCACAGCCAATGCAAGTCCTGGGAGAGTGAATGGTTATCTCCCAAAAGTGAAATCAACCTGATTACAATGGTAGTAAACACTTGTAAGTGATTATAAGCTTTGGAGTTTGGAGCAGGAACTGCTGATGGAAGCTGTAGCTGAATGAATTGTGAGTAACGGTTGTAATGTGAAGTCATTTCGGTATGCCAGATGGAGCCTGGATGTGCCAGAAAGTAAGGTTGGGTGTTAGTTTGCACCTGTGATTCCTCAGTATGGTAATGACCTTGACCATCCATTAAGGAACGGGTTTAGGGGGAGGCAGGTGGTAGTTGACTGGAACACGCGATTGTGGTGAATGATGTGTTGACCTGAAGTGTTGTGCTTGATTCCAGATATGTGCTGAATCCTTGGGTCTTGGTTGAGACGACGACTGTTGTGCAAACAGGCCTTAACTGATAGTGGGAATACTGATTAATACATGGATCTTAGGACTTTGCAAGATAGTGATGGGAATACTTGGATAGTTATACAACTCCCTCTTGCATTTTGGTCCCTTCAGCCAAAAGCTTGACAGGTAATTGTGGAAATATTATCCCATTGTTAGCCGTGTGTCAGAAGTGGTGGATCTGAGATGTATATTGCTGGTTGAGATATTGGAAGTAGTCCATCAATTTTTCATCTTAAAAGGGATACAGTTTATGTCAGGGTTCTCTTCCTGTGAACTGTCCATAAACCGAGCAGTTCACAAGTCGGAATTGCAGTTGCGAATGAAGTTTCCAGGCAATAGAAGACATTTACAGTCCCATAGCAGTCAACAAGGCTAGGGTTAAATCAGAGGTTGCTGGCGGCATGGGCCTATTCTGCGATTTATCTCTAAAGAAAATAAATGAATAAACAAACAAATGCATTCCCTTGGTCTCCCAGATGCTTATTTGTATGTGTAACCTGGGGGGGACCTATATGTTGAGAAAGAGGGTGAAATTCTTATTTAACACACACAAAATGCTGGAGGAACACAGCAAGTCAAGCAGCCTCCATGGAGGGAATAACCAGTCAACCTTTTGTCTTGGCCTGAAACGCTGAATGTTTATTCCATTCTGTAGATGCTGCTTGACTTGCCAAGTTCCTCCCGCTAGCGTCTGCAGAATCTCTTCATTCATGCATTTCTTATTCATTTGGACTGAGGCTACTTCTTAATGAGTGAGACAGGAAGTCATTCTAGCTAATGTAATGATGTCTTCCGGCTGTTGCTCTATATGGAAATAACATTGTAGTTTTGGGGTCCAAAGTTTTTTACAAAAATGGAACATGTCCTGTCTGCTCTGGATGAGTAGGGTGATTATGAGCCAGGATTTCTACACAGCACTCAAATATTTCCTCACTTATAGACTCTTAGTTGGTCAAATCATTTGGTGCAAGATTATCTAAAGCTGCACAATCCTGAGCTAATGAACCAAACAATCTCCTTCTGAGTTGTTAATCCCTATGATTCAATTGCAATTTGTGTCATTGTGAATCTTTGCAGTTGACAATAGCCTCAAGATTAATGGCAGGATGTCTTTTGCACTCTGTGTTGTTAGTGCTACTTATGATTTTAGAAGGGATATTGAAAGAATAATGAATCATTTCAGCGATTTTTTTTCTGATAGATTTCCAAGAAGAGATCATTAATCAACAAAGTCAAAGTCAAGATAAATTTATATATGTCATCGTATGTTTCTTTGTGATTCACTTTCTTTCTGGCATTCACAAGAAAATAAAAAAAAATACAATAGAATTCATGGAAAACTACACATACGTACATATACACATCACGTAAGCCCTAAAACTAGATAAAGAAAACCCAATTAAATGAGTAACACACAAAAAATGTGCTGCATGACCTGCTGAGTTCTGCCAGGATTTTGTGTGGGTTATCCTGGATTTCAAGTATTAGTATCTACAGAATCTTTGGGGTTAACTATTTAGTTCAGAGCTTTGGCAAGAAGTCATTAACTTCTTTAGCATTTGTCTATTTTATTTTAATGAGGCAGAACTGCTAGCTCGATGCTTAACCCAGCACAATGGAAAAGGGTGTAAGGAGCCAGCCGGATTCGAAACCAAGACCACTCGGCCCAAAGTCTGGTGCAGATGCCACTAGACCATCAGCCAGCATGCTTAAGAGATACAGCACAGTAACAGGCCCTTCTGGCCCATTGAGCCCGCACTGCCTATTTACACCCATGTGACCAATTAACCTACTAACGCGTATGTCTTTGAGATGCGGGAGAAAACTGGAGCACCTGGTGGAAACCCACGTGGTGACAGGGAAAACATACAAACTCCTTACAGACAACAGCAGAATAGAACCCATGCCACTGACTCTATAATAGCGTCACACTAACTTTTGTGCTACCATGCGGCCTCTGTCAATAAAACATACATACACATACATTCACTTATATCTATCTCTTTTATATTAGTCCTACAATTTGATAGTTTAGTCATGGCTTTCTTCATTATATAGAAAGGGTGGTTCTGCATTCTTCATTGTAGTATTGGTAGGTAAGGGGTCAACTTGGCCAACTAGTAGCACCTTCTTCTTGAACCAAATTATGGGTTTCATTCACAGATATAGCATCTAATATGGCATGGAGTGAGTGCTTTCTTGATGGAGGGGCCAACTTTCTAATCAGAAGTTTAATCAAATCCTTTTCAACTGGGTGTAAAAGATTCTGCAGGGTTATTTTAAAGAAGACTAGGTGAGATCTGCCTGGTGTCATATTTACGCCACCAAAGTAGACAATCTGTTCTTGTTATATGTTACTGTGAACAAATTGCTTCCTACGTTTACTGATTTACAATAGTGACTGCACTATTGCCCCACCTACCCACAACCTTCACTCTCACCTCGCCTCACTTATCACCTACCAGCTTGTACTCCTTCCCTTCCCCCCACTTTCTCTTCCCAGCTTCTTCCCCCTTCTTTTCCAGCCCTGAAACGTTGACTGTTTATTCTTCTCCATTGATGCTGCATGACCTGCTGAGCTCTGCCAGGATTTTGTGTGTGTTGTCCTGGATTTCCACTATCTGCATAACCTCTGGTGTTAACTATTTAGTTCAGAGCTTTGAAAAGAAGTCATTAACTTCTTGGTAACATATAATCAAAATCAGAGCCCAATATCTGACCCGATACATCTCCTAACTGGCGATAATGAGTACACAATCAATCTTTCACTGGTTGTAATTTGCTTTGGGTCTAATTGAGATTGTACATGATTAATTTGATTGATCTCTAGTTAACATGTGTGGAATAATATTTGGAAATGATACAGATGAGCTAGACACAGGAAGCTGAAGCCATTGGGCAAGTGTCCAGCAGCTGACATGGCTACATTTGAAGCATTTCAGATGCAAAGATCCAATCATTAAATATACAGTTCATGTTCTCACAATATTCAGATCTCCAGCCCCGCCCCTTGCAGTAAGTGAGCAGTCATGAGATGGCTTGGCCATGCAACCAATATTTGCAATTTCTTTCTCTGCTTGTGAGTGGGCATCAAATAACAACAGGTGGAGTATGTACCCGGTCCTGGGAACATCCAACTCCTGTGTGAATATTCCCAAGCACCAGCTCAGAAACTGGAAACTTTTACTGGGGCTCTGTTTGGGTGGAACAGATTGCTGGTTTGCTTCTCACTTCCTTGCAGCTCTTGTGAGAGTACGGTCTTCTGTATGAGGCAGTTGGATTTCTGAATGCGATCCTAGGTTAGCCTTTCTGTAATTAACCAAACGCCGTCCTTCTTCAGCCAGTCATGGGAAATAGATCGTCTCTCTTCCGGAAGACACTTCAGGACAAAAAACTAGTTGCAATGTACTTTAAGGTATTTAAACTTTAATACTATCACATTTTATTTTCATAATTGCAATATTTATTTAATTAAAAATTCATTTGTAATCCTGGTTAAAAAAATTGAAACAAAAATAGCAGAAAGATATAGAAAAAGCATAGGTAGAGATACAGGAAATAGCAGAGAGGATGGGGTGTCTCAGTAGCATAGCAGTTAAGTAAAACACAATTACAGCACCAACGATCTGGGTCCAGTTCTGCCACTTTCTGATGGGGAGTTTGTGTGACTGTGTGTGTTTGCTCCGGCTGCTCCATTTTCTCTCCACGTTGAATCAGATGCATGGTTAGTAGGTTACACGGGTTGTTGTAGCTCCTTTAAACAGGTTGATTGCCAGGACTGCGGCCCAACATGAAGGCTGTCTTTATTCTCAGCTCCTGTCTGACTTGTATCGTCTTCACTTCTCAACAGTTGGAATCCATTGATTTTCCACAGAGAAGGTAAATAGCTGTCCTGCTTCCATGATGAATTGGCAGTGGTGTGGGGTGTGTGACCAAATGTGTGAACAACCCTGTTTCATATTGCCCTGTAAATTAACAGGGGTCATAACACATGCTCTCACACACTCATACACACAGACACAGACACACACACAAGCTCACACAGACACACACACTAACACAATCAAATACACAACATGCACACAGACAGTCATACAAACATGTGTGCAAATGCACACTCCCACACACACATTCACACACACTCACACACACAGACCCACACACACACATACTCTCAAATACACAACACACACACACAGTCTCTCAACACACACATTCACATGCGCACAAACACACATTCACACCCATTCACAAAAGCACTCACACCAGACACACTCTCACACGCATTGACACACACACACATGCAGACACACACACATAAACAGACATACACACACAAATAAAAAATACACACACATTCACACAATTACACACACACAAGCACATACACATGCACATGGACACTCAAACACACACATACACAAAAACACACCCACACACTCATGCGCACACCGACACATTCACACAAACACACACATACAAGAACACAAATATATGCACTCACACACACACAGACACAAACACACACACTCACACAAACCCACGCACACACAGTCACACACTCACATAGACACATGCACAACCACACAGACACACACACTTAATAAACACATATATACACACATAAACAAACACACATGCACACATGCATCCACCTATACACACAAATACACACACACTCACACAAACATACAGTATATACTCACATAGACATACACACACTCACACACACAGACACAGACACAGACAGACACCCATAAACACATGCACAACTCACTCACACAAACACACCAACACACTCAAATAAACAAGCTACACACACATACTCACACAAACTCATGCACACACTCACACAGACACATGCACAAACACACACTCTCAGTCACACACACACACACACACACACACACACACACACACACACACACACACAGAGACACACACTCACACAGGCACAGGCACACACACAAATGCACACACAGACACACACACACACACACACTCACATAAATACACACACGCACACACAAATATACAGATGCACCCACCTAAACACACACACTCACACAGACACAGACACACTCACGCACACACACAGACAGACATACACACATAAATAAAAAATACACACACACACATACAGACACATTAACACAATTACACACACACACACACACACACACACACACACACACACACAGTCCAGCATAAACTGATAAGTCTTCATCTGGTTATTTGGTCTACTCACTTTCTGATCACCGTGGGACGTATTCTCAATTTGAATAGTGACATTTAAGAAGAATCTTTTATTAGCCAGTGCTTGTGTGTGATAAAACAAATGTATCTGGGTCTGTCTATCTCTCCGCCTGCCTTGTGTAAACATGTGTATCTTTCTGATGTGCATGTCCATAGTGAGTGAGTGTGTGTGTGAGAGAGAGATATCTGAAGATAGGAGCAAATATGACATGCAATGCCTGTTGCAAATATGGGAATCCAGGTCATTATTGGAGAGAATTCATGTTTTATTCATGTTTCGAAGTCTGTCTTGTACGTAGATATGACCCGTTCAAAACACATTCACTGCTGACCATGCTGAGATTGCTGGTAATTAATCCCATAGGCTGGCCCCAGTGCTGATGCACTGCCTGACTAAAGAAACTGGAAGTTGTATCTGTAGCTCGATTATAGGCAGAAAATCTCAGTTATTTCCCAGCAGTTCTGGGTTTGGTCCATGTCTGCCATTATAGTGGTTGGGGATTCACACGTGCCATTCATCCGTGGCAACTTCAAAACCAGGCCCAGCCCAGTCATTGGCTTCTGCTCTATTTGGGCATAGGCAAATCTAGAACTGATTCATTTGACCCAGTACCTTATGTAGGGGCTGCCGGAGACAAGTGCTAGTTGTAGTAAAATCTTGAACCATGTATCGGGAGAGAGGATGGGATGCGGAGCACAGATATGCTAACCTTTAGAACTGAACTTTGAAAGATATCCCTCAGCCCCAACCACCCATTCACGATGTGAGCAGCGGTCTTCCTTGAATCCTCTTTCTTCATCAACTGTTATGACACCACTTCTGTCTCCCAGACTCGTACTTACCCCTTCTTTTAATCTCTCTGCTTTTTCTTTTCCTCTCTGTGTAGATTTGTGGTATCTCTTTCCTCAATTTCTTTTCCCCATCTCCTTCATAAACACACATGCATAGTAGATCTCCCTCTGATATTACTCAGCAGAAACCTGTTGTCTTCGTTGTCAATCTTACAGGATGCTTCTGGCGATTATCTCTTCAATTAAAGGGCTAAAATTAGTCAGACACTGTAACTGCAGGAAGTTCAGAGCACTTGTGATTATACCACCAAGTTATGTGCAGTTTATTACTGGGACACAATAAAGTCGTGAGAAAAAAAATCCTCAATATCCTATTGAGTACACAGTTCATTGAAGGAGACTGTTCATTTTTTGACAATCCACAAAATAAGACCAGGGATGTCAGGTAATAAAATTGCAAGCTCTTCTGTGTGGGAATATTCCACGGACAATTCCACTCCTAGTGGGGAAATCTCTCTCCTTCCCGTATCTTCACCAATCTCTGTCCCTGTCTGATATCCAGGTGAGCCACAAGTCTTATTTTCCTGTGCCAATCTATGTTGTTGCTCACTGCAAATGCCAGAGTAAATTAATATAAAGGTCAGGCTAAAGAACACACGGTATATAACTCAGCTAAGCAGATAATATTTTGTTCCAGCTGTAGAATTAGGAACAATTCTTTTCTATTCCTGATTCTTTTCCACACAAATGCAAGGCTCTGCTTTGATCCAACCCACTCTGACCTGTCTTTGACACACATAATTTCTGACATTCGAAGACCTAACTTTCCTCATGCAACTACAGTGGGTGTAACTCCTGACCGGTTGATCTGAGGAGTGGGAAAGAAGAACTAATAAAGACCACAGGTTTTTCCAGAATAACATCAGACTCTGCAAGCCAATGAGCCATTTCCAGGGATTATAGCCACTAATCGAGCCCAGGTTTGACTGTACACTTGTGTTTATGGGAAAATATATAGTTTTAGTAAATGTATCATAGTTCAAGTTCCAGTTTATTGTCATTCAACTGTACATCATGTATACGATTAAATGAAACAATGCTCCTCTGGGTGCAAGGTGCAAAACACAGTATATATGTCACATACAGAACATATGTCACATATTAACAGATAAAAAAGTCTGTTGATGTACAAGTTGACTTAAAGTACATTTACGCCATATGGTTAAATGTACAAAAGTATAATGTTACTGGCACTGTCATAAATGTGTACAGGGTGGTGGCAGGATGTTCAGAAGTCTCAGTTGACTTTGGTTTGGGTCTGTGTTCTGGGGTTTCATTCCTATGGTTTAATAGTCATTCCAGTGACTTGATCACTTCCATCTTGGCTCTTATGATTAGTACTGAGGAAGTGCCTTACAGCTGAAGATGGCATCATTAAAACAAGGCCTTGTTTGCTCCTTCTGAAATATCCCTTGTTTCTACTTTGAAAAGAGGAGGTGAGTTCTCACCTGCATCTTGGTCTGTAATTAAAATAGAAAATGCTGTAAGTACCTAGCAGGTCAGGAGCTATACCCACCGTAGTTGCAGGAAGGGAAGTTATGTCTGGAGATGTCAGAAATTATGTGTGCCAAAGACAGATCAGAGTAGGAGTAGCATGCAGAACTAAGGTGACACAGTACAGCAAATTCTTGCCACCATTCTGTTGCATTGAGCTCCTTGCTCTAATTATAATTGTACTTATTACCGGATATATGGTTTACTTTGTGTGAGATTAGACAGAGACTACCTTTATTTCAAAGTTCCAAGTAAACTTATTATCAAAGTACATACACGTCAGCATATACAACCCTGAGATTCATTTTCTTGCGAGCATACTCAGTAAATCCAAGAAACAAAATAAAATGAATGAAAGACGGCACCCAACAGGATAGACAAACAGCCAATGTGCAACAAACTATGCAAGTGCAAAAGAAATAACAGTAGTAAATAAATAAGCAATAAATATCGAGAACATGAGATGAGTCCTTCAAAGTGAGTCCATAGGTTGTGGGAACAGTTCGGTGATAGGGTGAGTGAAGTTATTCTCTCTGGTTCATGAGCCTGATGGTTGATTACATAATGTTTAATTCCATTGACAACTCCTTTGAAACTGAAACGGTCCATGCCAACATACAAGGGGTGATTGATAAGTCCGTGGCCTAAGGTAGAAGGAGATGAGTTCTTCAGCTCTCGTTACATGCACGTGCAGTTCAACTCTTTGAGTGAAAATGCAGAAAGTTTGACATTAATAACTCATCTCCTTCTACCTTAGGCCACAAACCTATCAATCACCCCATGCTGTGGACCACTTTCTGGAGGTCCAAGACACCGACTTCTACAAAGAAGGGATCTGTATGCTCCATGACCGCTGGACTAAGTGTGTAAATGTAGGAGGAGACTATGTTGAAAAATAAATGTGCTAGGTTTTCTAAAATTGACTCCTTCTACCTTAGGCCATGAACTTATCAATCACCCCTCGTATCGCAAGCCTTGGGTAACATTTGGGGTAACACAACAAATATTGAAAGAGGAAGAACCACATTCCAGGCACCCCATCTGATCTCCAGAGGAGCAAGCTACGGTTATTGGGGTGTCATGGTGGCATAGCAGTTTGCGTGATGCTATTACAGCTTGGGGTCAATTCTAGTCCATCTCTAAGGAGTTTGTACTTTCTCCCCGTGACCGCGTGTGTTTCCTCTGGGTGTTCTGGTTTTCTCCCACAGTCCAAAGACGTACCGGTTTGGAGGTTACTAATCATAGGTTTTTCTCCTATGATTAAGCTAGGGTTAAACAGGTGGTTTGCTGGGTGGTACAGCTGTTTGGGCCAGATTGGCCTGTTCTGCACTGTACCTAAAAATAAATAAATAAAAATAATCATGGGGGTCTTTAGTGAAAAGTTGGCAAGGTATGACAAAGTGTTGTAACACACGCAAAATGCTGGAGGAACTCAGCAGATCAGGCAGCACCTATGGAAGAATAAATGGTGAATGTTTTGGGCCAAGACCCTTCATCAGGAGGATCTCAGCCTGAAACGTTGACTGTTTACTCATTTCCACAGATGCTGTGACTGCAGTCAGTGTCGTAGACCAGACAGTATCTATGGAAAAGAGTACAGTTGACTCTTTTCCATAGATGCTGCCTGGCTTGCTGAGTTCCTCAAGCATTTTGTGCGTGTATGTGTGTCTGTTGCTTGGATTTCCAGTATCTGCAGATTTTCTCTTGAAGAGTTATAAAGTGGTTTGGGATGGTTTCTTGGCACACCATATTTTGAAGCCAACCTAAGAACTGTACCTGGTTTTGTACAGTAAGACAAAGCCCTGGACAGCAGCAATCACAACACAATTGAATATTAATTTCAGTTTGAAAGAAATAAGAAGGGATCAAAGAGTATTATTTCAACTTAAATTGAGCAATATTGAGGCCATGCAAGCAAACTAAATTAACCTGTTAACAGAGTCTGAGAATCATAGAGCACAAGTTGAGGGATTGGTTAGCTGTGATATCAAAGGAGATTTTTTTGCATTACAGAGAACAGGAGAGGATCCATTATCTGTCATTAACTAAAAATGTTAAAAGTAGTATCAAATTTACAGGGGAAAAGAAAGCATAGCATTGTGCAAAGATGTGTTGCGGATCAAAAGTTTGGACCCAATAAAAACAACAACAGATAACAGATAATAATTTATAAGGAAGGGAAAATTGAAAGAGAAGAGCCAGAAACATAAGAACATAATATGATTTTCTGTAAGTATTCAGCAAAGAAAATGAACAAGGGGAGCATTAGCCCTGGAACATCTGGGCCGCATTGACTGTGGCTTATGTACTATCACCTCCTTGAAACTAATCATAAGCTCCAAGTCCTAGGCCTCAATGCCTCTTTATGCAACTGGATCTTCGATTTCCTCACTTGCAGACCCAGCCAGTTTGGAATGGGGCTGTGTGTTTAGCCCCAGCTCTACTCACTTTAAACTTTTGACTGTTCTGGCTAAGCATAGCCCCAATGCCATATTTAACTTTGCTAATGACGCCAGTGTTGTAGGCCGAATCAAAGGCGGTGATGAATCAGCATATAGGAGGGAGATTGGTGCCATAGCAACAACTTCTTATTCAATGTCAGCAAGACCAAGGAGCTGATTATTGACTTCAGGGGAATGAAATCGAAGGTCCATGAGCCAGTCCTCATTGAGGGATCAGAGGGGGAGAGGGTCAGCAGCTTTAAATTCCTTGGTGTTATCATTTCAGAGGATTTGTTCAATTATGAAGAAAGCATGAAAAAACACCTCTGCTTTCTTAGAAGCTTGTGAAGATTCATTATGTCATCTAAAAATTTGACAAACTTCCATCAGGTCAGTGGGATTAGGCAGAAAAATGGTTCGGCACAGCCAAGAAGGGCCAAAAGGCCTGTTTCTGCGCTGTAACATTCTATGGTTCTATCAATACATGGTGGAGAGCATGTTGACTGACTGCATCACCACCTGCTCAGAAACACCAATGCCTTGAAAGCAAAAGCCTACAAAAAATAGTGGACATTGCCCAGTCCATCACCAGTAAAGCCCCTCACTCTCCCACCACTGAGCACATCTACATGGAGTGCTGACACAGGAAAACAACATCCATCATCAAGGATCCCCACAATTCAGGCCATGCTGTCTTCTCACTGCTGCCATCAGGAAGGAGGTACAGGAGCCTCAAGACCCACAGCACCAGGTTCAGGAACAGTTATTACACCTGAAGCATCAGGCTCTTGAACCAAAGGGGTTAACTTCACTCACCCCAACACTGAACTGTTCCTACAATTATGGACTCACTCTTAAAGACTCTTTAGCTCATGTTCTCGATATTTATTGCTTATTTATTTACTTCATATTTATTTTTATTTTG
Source organism: Hypanus sabinus (assembly GCF_030144855.1). NCBI lineage: Eukaryota > Metazoa > Chordata > Chondrichthyes > Myliobatiformes > Dasyatidae > Hypanus > Hypanus sabinus. The sequence continues at coordinate 8,604,409 of NC_082739.1, read as the reverse complement.
TTTCTTTTTGTATTTGTATAGTTTGTTGTCTTTTGCACACTGCTTGTCTGCCCTGTTGGGTGCAGTCTTTAATGCATTCTATTATATTTCTTGCATTTACTGTGAAGGGCAGTATATGATGGCATAAATGTACTTTATTAATAAATTTACTTTGAACTTGTAGAGCAAGAGCATGAGGAATTAAAAGTGGAAAACAAAGGAATGGCAGATTAATTAACCATGTCATTTGGATCAGTTTTCATAATAAAGGATACAAGTAGCATCCTAGCAAGGATAGGAAATCAAGAGGCCAAGAAAGACTTTGGAAAACTTCAATCTTCAGGCAATGTTACTGAGCAAAGTGTTAAAGCTGTAAGGGTGACAAACCTCTGGGACTCCTTAAAAATGTGACTCCTGACTTAATTTCATGGAATGCCCACGATCAGTGATATGCTCCATGGGTTGAAATATTACAAATCTAAACACTTTATTCTCAATCTGAAAGCAGAAACTGTAAGCCCAGGACAGGTTAAGTTCCTTAACATCTGTTACAGAGAACTTGATAGAAGCTATCACTAAATTTGTAAAAGGAGGTACTTAGAAAAATTACCAGGCAATGTCACCATGGTAAAGAATAATATAATTCAGATGTTGAAAACCTGGAATAAAATGCTGGACTCTCAGCAGATCAGGTTTATTACTATTGTCTTATATGATGTGAAATTTGTTATTTTGTGGAAGCAGTGTTGTGCAAAGCCATAAGATGGCTATAAATTTAGGTCATGTAGAATAGTGACAATAAATCTAATTCTGAAATTGCAAAATTTAAAAAAACCTATATTTTAAGAAAGAAAAGAATAACGAAATAGTTTTTTCATGGATCATTCTGAAATTTGATAGCAAAGAGGAAGAAACTGTTCCTAAAATGTTGAGTGTGTGTCTTCAGTCTCCTGTGCCTCCTCCTTAATGATAGCAATGGAAAGAGTGTGTCTCTTAGATGGTGAGGTTTCTTAGTGTTGGAACCACCTTCATGACACCCCACCTCTTGAAGACCTCTTCAGTGATGGAGCAGCCTAAGTTTATAACCTTCTGCTGCCTTTTAAACCCTGTGCGTTGAAGCCTCAATGCTACTCAGTGGTGCATCCAGTCAGAATGCTCTCCTTCATACATCTGTAGAAATTTGGTGACATACTAATTCTGCTCAAACTCTTAAAGCAGTTGCATTATTAGCATGCCTTCCTCATGATTGGGTCCAGAATAGATACCTCAAAATGCTGATTCCTTGGAAATCTTTCTACCATTGACTCCTCAATGTGGTCTGGTGCAAGGTTATTATTATGACACCACTTTACCAGCTGATTACTCATTCCTGTATGACTTCTTGTTGTCATCTGATATTTTACCATCAACAGCGGTGCTTTCTGCACATTTATTATCAATTGGAAATAAACCAAAATTAACATTATTGGCCAAAGTGCATTCTTTTTTAAGTAACACCAAGTTGGTTTTGTGAAAAGGAAACTAATTTATTGGAGACTTAATAAATTACCCTCAGCAATATACACACTGAGGGTAAAGTGGAAATGATGGTTATAGCTCAAAGTTGTGATGTAAAAAGTGCAGGTAGAAGATTGGTTGGCAAACAAGAAATAGGATATACATAATTGGATCTTTGTCCGGTTAATGGGTCACCTAATGTAATGCTGAGGCTTTATAGTGCATTGGTTAGCCACACTTGGCATATTACGGTTAGGGTTAGGGTTAGTTTTGCTGACCTTACAGAAGGTCCAGAAGAGGTTTACAAGAATGATCCCGAGGTTAATATATGAGGAGCGTTTGATGGCTCTGGGCCTGTACTTGCTGGAATTTAGAAGAATGAGGGGTTATCTCATTGAAACCTGTTGAATATTGACATGGCCATGGAGAGGATGGTTCCTCTAGTGGTGGAATCCAGGACTATAGGGCACAGCCCCAGAATAGAAGGATGACCCTTTAGAACAGAGATGAGGAGGAATTTCTTTAGCCAGAGCATGGTGAATCTGTGTACATCATTGCCACAGACAACTGTGGAGGCCAAGTCATTGGGTGTATTTAAAGTGGAGGCTGATATGTGGCTGATTTAAAGTGGAGATGTTTCAGAGAGAAGGCAGGAGAATGGGGTTGAGAGAGATAATAAATCAACCATGGTGGAACGGTGGAGCAGACTCCATTGGCCAAGTGGCCTAATTCCTGTATCTTATGATCTTATGGTATTCCTTGCTGCCTTCAATACCACCAATTGTCTTATCTACAAGCTTCCTTATCATTATCTCCTGTATTCGCATTCAAGTCAATAATGCTTCTCACAAATGTAATGGCCCCAGCACCAATCCTTGTGATACACCACTAGTTACAGATTTCCAGTTAGAAAACAACTTTCCACCAACACTCTATAACTCCCACTATTAAACTGATTTTGGGTCTAATTTCTCACACTGCCCAGATTGCATTTGCTCTCACCTTTGCCAATAACCATATAACCATATAACAATTGCAGCACAGAAACAGGCCATCTTGGCCCTTCTAGTCCATACCGACGCTTACTCTCACCTAGTCCCACTGACCTACACTCAGCCCATAACCCTCCATTCCTTTCCTGTCCATATACCTATCCAATTTTACTTTAAATGACAATACCGAACCTGCCTCTACCACTTCTACTGGAAGCTCAATCCACACAGCTACCACTCTCTGAGTAAAGAAATTCCCCCTTGTGTTACCTTTAAACTTTTGCCCCCTCTCAACTCGTGTCCTCTTGTTTGAATCTCCCCTACTCTCAATGGAAAAAGCCTATCAACGTTAACTCGATCTATCCCCCTCATTATTTTAAATACCTCTATCAAGTCCCCCCTCAACCTTCTACGCTCCAAAGAATAAAGACCTAACTTGTTCAGCCTTTCCCTGTAACTTAGGTGCTGAAACCCAGGTAACATTCTAGTAAATCTTCTCTGTACTCTCTCTACTTTGTTGATACCTTTTCTCTAATTCGGTGACCAGAAGTGCACACGATACTCCAAATTTGGCCTCACCAATGCCTTGTACAATTTTAACATTACATCCCAACTCCTATACTCAATGCTCTGATTTATAAAGGCCAGCATATCAAAAGCTTTCTTCACCACCCTATCCACATGAGATTCCACCTTCAGGGAACTATGCACCATTATTTCTAGATCAGTCTGTTCTACTGCATTCTTCAATGCCCTACCATTTACCATGTATGTCCTATTTTGATTATTCCTACCAAAATGTAGCACCTCACACTTATCAGCATTAAACTCCATCTGCCATCGTTCAGCCCACTCTCCTAACTGGCCTAAATCTCTCTGCATCTCTCTCCAATAGTCTGCACATCCTGAACAATCCATTCCTGCAGGTGGTACATGTTCTGAGCAACCACCTATGATCGAGTTTCTGTCTACCATTGTACAAGATTTCAAGGTTCAAAGTAAATTTATTATTGAAGTACATATATGGTACCATATGCTACCTTGAGAGTTGTTTTCTTGCAGGTATTTACAGGAAAAGTAAAGATATACAATAGAACCTATGAAAAAAAATACATAAAAAAAGATTGACAAATAGCCAAGGTGTAAAAGAAGACAAACCGCAAAAAAAAACTTCAAATATGAATTGTAGAGTTCTTGAAAGTGAGTCTATAGGTCACTGGATCAGTTCAGAGCTGTGGTCAGTTAATTTATCCATGCCAGTTCAGAAGGCTAATGGCTGAAGGGTAATAACTGTTTCTGAACCTAGTGATGTGGGACCCAAGTCTTCTGTACCTCCTGCTCAATGTTTGTGGTGAGAAGAGAGCAAGGATTGCATGGTGGGGTCTTTGATGATGGACGCTGCTTTCTTGTGGGCGCTCTGTGTAAATGTACTCAGTGGTGAGGAGAGCTTTGCCTGTGGCGGGCAGAGCAGCAGTCACCATTAGGGATCAGCTGGCTCTTCACTGCAACCTCTTGTGACTCAGGTTTTCCCGTATAAGTTTATATAGAAGTCAGTGGTGGTCACTAACAGATTTGTAGACAGCATTCAGCCAGCCTTTAAAGTGACCAATCCTTCTGTTTCTGGCTGCATGTTCCCTCCTTTCCCCCTTTCAGAGAACCTACAACTGTACAGCAGGGCCCTTTAGCCTATCATGTATGTGCCAAGCATGATGCAAAATCAAGCTAATCACAACTGCCTGCATATGATCCATATCTTTCAGTTTATTGCACATTCATGCATCTATTTAAAAGCCCCTTGACCTCCACTATCATAGCTACTTCCACTACCACACTGGGTGGTGTGCTCCAGGCATCAGTCATTCTCAAAGTATTTGCACAAAGCAGATATCCACGTAACTTCATACGAAGATGCCTGCGAGGTTGACAGTGCACCAACCACGAAGCATCTAAATGAGTCATCTTTTCTTGCATTTGAAATATCTCAGAAGTGACAGCCGACTGCTCCAAGAACATAGAATTTCAGTCGCGCATATACCAACAGCAACATTGAGAAGAACAGACCAGGCAATTGAGCAGGATCAATGTGGTCTACAAAATCCAATGTGGGGACCGCAACAAATATTACGTTGGCCAATCTGGGATGAGCGTGGAGGTTGCTATGGTCAATAAGGATCAGTTGGGCTGAAGGGTGGGTTACACTCTGTATGTGTTGTCGTTTAACGGTAAATTGGTACCACTAAGCATTACATAATTTAAAAATACCGTAAGAAATGATAAGATTTGGATTGCAACTGCAAGAAAATTGCAGATTCTAGATATCCAAAGCAAGACCCTGACCTGCTGAGTTCCTCCAGCATTTTTTGGGTATTGCTTAAGATTTGGATTGGTTCAGTTTCAGATTACGAATAGTGAAATGGATAGGAAAGATCTCAGGAAGAGAATGCCCCAGTTGATTCAAAACGTAAGTTATTTCTCAAGAAGACAGGAGGTATTTTCCCTGCTGAGACTAAGTATGATTTGACGATTACCCAGCAATGACTGAAAATCCTATGTTTGATTTCTGAAATGTGTTTTGTTTGAGTGACAGCTGCCTATTGCATTTGAGGGAAATAAGCCTATTAATAGAAAACACTACCACAATCTTAGTGATGACAATTGTTTTCTGTGGTTTATAGTAATTTAGTTGAAATATATTCTGTAAATTGCTGCAATCTGTTGGAAATATATTTCTACGGTGCTCATAAAAAAGTATTCACCCCGCCCCCTTTGGAAGTTTTCATGTTGCATTGTTTTACAACATTGAATAACAGTAGATTTAATTTGCCTTTTTTTACACTGATCAACAGAAAAAGATTCTTCTGTGTGAAGTAAAGACAGATCTCTACAAAGTGATCTAAATTAATGACAAATATAAAGTACAAAATAATTAATTGCATTAGTATTCACCCCCCCTCCCCTTTCATCTGACACACAAAACCATCACTGGTGCAGCCAATAGGTTTTAGAAGTCACACAATTAGTTCAATTGAGATCTGTTTTTGGAGACCTGTATGTAGACAAGGTGTTTCAACTGATTGTAGTAAAAATACACCTGTGTCTGGAAGGTCCCACTGCTGGTGAGTCAGTATCCTGGCAAAAACTACACCATGAAGACAAAAGAACACTCCAAGCAATTCCGCAAAAAGGTTATTGAAGAGCGTAAGTCAGGAGATGGATGCAAGAAAATTTCCAAGTCACTAAATATCCCTTGGAGTAAGTCAATCATCAAGAAATGTAAAAGATATGGCACAGCTGTAAATCTGCCTGGAGTAGGCCATCTTCAAAAACATAGGTGGTTTACTGGCAGCAGGAGAGAGGAACTGATGTAGTTGCTGATACATGTTGGTTCTAGTAACACTAAAAAGTTTAAGCCAGACTCCAGAGCTGTGCACGCATGATTCAAACTGTCTTGGAAATCCTGTACTGAGGGTGTAGTTACGGTATTAGGAAGCTGTAGTGGGAGCTACTGCTGCACTGAACAAAGCCAGCTGAGGGAGTATTGCTCTGCCGAAGAAGTGGCGCAGACTGGCTTTGGAATTGTCAGAGGTGCGATCACGAGGTTTGCTGTATCCAAGTACCCACCTTCCCCCTTACCGGTCTCACCTATCATCTGTCAGCTTGTACTCCTTCCCCTCCCCCTTCACCTTCTCATTCTGGCTTCTGCCCCCCCCCCCCTTCTTTCCAGTCCTGATGAGGGTCTTGGTCTGAAAAATCGACTACTTGTTTTCCTCCATAGATTGGAAAGTTGAGGATCAGAGGGCACAGCCTCAGAATAGAAGGATGTCCCTTTAGAACAGAGATGAGGAGGAATTTCTTTAGTCGGAAGGTGGTGTATCTGTGGAATTCATTGCCACAGATAGGTGTGGAGGCCAAGGTATTGGGTATATTTAACAAAAAGGTTGATAGATTCTTAGTAAGGGCATCAAAGTCTACGGACAGAAGGCAGAATGTGGTTAAGAGGGATAATAAATTTGGAGAATGTGCGATGAGACAGTTTCACATTGCTTGAAGGAGAGTTTAGGAGAGGAAGCTTTTATGAGACAATCATTACCAAAAGATTGGCTGAAACCTTTTCAACTGTAGTCTTCGACTGCAACAATAGTAATAGCAATCGAAGGAAATCTAGAAGGCTCCCAGGTAAAGCTGATGGGAGTAACACCTAATAAGCAACCCAGAACCTTGCAAACATGGAAAATATAGCTTTTCAGCATCAAAAGCTGTCACATACCCCTCCTCAGTAAAGCTGCTGATTTGCAGAACCTCAAGTTAACTTACGGCCCAACTGATCCATGCTGACCATTTGGGAGGGTGGATGATGCACCATCAATAACTCACACTGAGACGTAGGCGAGATATCGGCTTTTATTGACTGGAAGAAGGAACCAGGAGTGAGTGTCTATCATACAAGGTCTTGGAGACTGAGGCCGAGCTTCAGGCCGCAGGTCTCCTTTATACAGGGGCCTGTGGGAGGAGCCACAGGAGCAGTCAGCAGGGGCGTGTCCCGACAGGCACATAGTTCACCACAGTGGAATAAGGGTTTTGTTTTGCTGTTGTTGTCTTGTTACTTTCCTTTTGTTGTCTTGTTTTGTTCTGGCCCACATTCTGGTGAATTTGTCCTCCTTTGTAATGTTACCACGTTCTTCCTGTAGTGTGAATGAGGATGTGGCAAACTGTGTATACCTGTCTGACGCCCCTCTGCTGACTGCTTCTGTGGCTCCTCCCACAGACCCCTGTATAAAGGCGATTGGGGCTCTGCTCCTCCTCAGTCTTCGACATGTCATGCTCCCTTTTTGCTGTTAATAAAAGCCTATCGTTCACTACTAGTCTCCTAGAGTTATTGATGGTGCATCAGAAGACAATATGTATATGTATATTAAAATAATCTTATAATCCAGAAGATTTTGTGAGATGAAGTTGTATTGTACATGAAGCTATCTTCATATATGGTTTCAAATCTGCTACTTAGGCTGGGACTCTGTAATAGTCACTTCATTAATGACCAGAACTGTCTTCTTCATTCGGCTTAGATGGTGATGGCATTCTTTCTGACTAATTGCTGCTGTCCCTGATTGTGTATCTTAATGTACTGTGCGAAAAAAAAAAGTCACTAAGTGTCACAAATCTGTGCAGTCCTGGTCACCTTCCTACAGGAAAAAGAATGAAGAGAATTTACAAGGATGTATCTGGGACTTGAAGACCTGAGTTATAGGGAAAGGTTGAATAGGTTAAGAATTTATTCCCTGGTGCATAAGAAAATGAGGGGAGACTTGATAGTAATATACAAAATTATGAGGGGTATAGATGGGGTAAATGTAAGCAGGCTTTTTCCACTCAGGTTGTGCGAGGCTACAACCAGAGGTCATGGGTTAAGGATGAAAGTTGAAATATTTAAGGGGAACATGAGGAGAAACCTCTTTGCTGGGTGTTGAGAGGGTAGAACAAGCTGCCAGTGAAAGTGTTGAATGCAGGTTTGATTGAAACATTTAAGAGAAGTATGGATAAATACATGAATGGGAGGGGTACAGAGGGCTATGGTCCCGGTGCAGGTCAATGGGAGTAGGCAGATTAATAGTTTAGTCAAAGGGCTTGTTTCTGTGCTGTCGTGCTCCATGACTATTTTCTAAACAACATTTGGGTGATATAACAACCCTAGAGGGCAGCGGTGAGACCACATCTAGACTTCTGTGTAAAGTTTGATTCCCATTGTATCCATTTGAGATGATTCTGAAAAGGGTCATTAGGTTTGTTCCTAATGAGGAAGGGTGGAACAAGTTGGATCCATACTTACTGGAATTTAGGCATAAAACATAAGTTTCAAAGGGGAATTGATGTGGTGGATGCTGAGAAGATATTATCCTTTAGTGAGGACTTTAGAACAAAGGAACATATATTCAGAAAAGATATTGTTGATGTAAGACAAAGACAAATTGAAAATTTCGATCTCAGAAGCTCGTGGATCTGTAGAATTCTGTACACCAAAGAGACTGAATTATTGAATATATTTAAAGCTGAGATAGAAATGTTGGTCTGCAAGGAGTCAAAGTTAACAGGAAGGAAGGAAAGAGAGACTGGGGCCAAGGTTAGATCAGCACAGTTCTTAAAAAATGCTAGTGCAGAATTGAGAGATGATGTGATTTACATCTGCCCTTTTTGTTAAGTTTGCTGGCCGTGGCTGCTGCTTCCCACTGCCATATGAGCACACACATGGGACGTCCCTCCTCTCCACTTCCTCTCAGAAATTCACTGAGTCCATTCTTTCCAGGGCTGTTCCATTCTTGAATATCTCCTGGCTCAGCTCCAGTACCAGAACAATTCCTCTTCTTGTCGTCATCACAATACATCTCTAAACTAGCTGTAACTGAAGTGAGCTAATTCCAACTGGTACAGACTAACTAACTCGTGCAAATAAGCTCCAATTAGTGCCAACCAGCTCTAATTTCTGCAGCCAAATTGCCAATGGTATAGACTAGCTCCAACGTCTGTAGATTAACAAATGAGTGTAGATTAACTATCTGGTACAGATTACAGTTGGCCCTCCTTATCCATGAGGGATTGGTTCCGGGACCCCTCGAGGATACCAAAATTTGCGGATGCTCAAGTCACTTATTCAACCTGTCCCAACGCAGTGGATCTTAGGACCCAGCAGCACCCCAGATCTTATTCAATCTGCCTCAGTGCAGTGGACATTAGGACCCGACGGCAGAACTCTGAATCCACAGTGTTTCTGTTCACGAAAATAATCACGATCACGATTGAAAATGAAGTGGAAATAATAAAGCGATTGGAAAGAGGTGAAAGCCATCGATCATTGGAAAAGCATTAGGCTACGTCGGTCAACGATCAGACCAATTTTAAAGGATAAAGTGAGAAAGGCCCTGCCTCGATGAAAGCTACAATTATTACTAAGCAACGCAGTGGATTAATTATTGGGTTGTGGGGTTTTGAGTTTTTGATCCTCCACATCAACCCGGCACGGTGGAGAGCGCGCTCGGAAGCGATCTGTCACTGGCTCCCGAGCCCGGTGCTGAAACATACGTTCTTAAGTGTTTTATATGCATAGAAAGGTAAAATATATACTATATACTAAGACAAACGTTTGACTGACTGACACTAAATAATACCGGATGTACCTGTTCTGACTTACTTAGTAAGAGAACTTCCAATTTTTTTCGATCCCGATCCACGATAACCCATGCACATCCTCCCATATACTTTAAATCATCTCTAGATTACTTAAAATACCTAATACAATGTAAATGCTGTGTAAAATAGTTGTTATACTGTATTGTTTAGGGAATAATGACAAGAAAAAAATGTCTGCACATGCTGGAACCACAAGGGCTGGAAGAGCACTTCCAGGTTTTTGTGATTCATGGTTGGTTGAACTCGCGGATAAGGAGGGCGGACTGTAGTTCTAAATGATTGATGGAAGTTAATTCTACCAGTTAAGTGGTACAGGCTAGCCTCACTCATGAGCCATCCAGGTGTAGACTAGCTTCAGCTGGTGTAGAATACCTCTAACTGGTTAGCTCAGGGGTGGGCAAACTTTTTGACTTGTGGGCCACAAAGGGTTCTAAAATTTGACAGGGGGGCCGGACCAGGAGCAGATGGACCGAGTGTTTTGGTAATACACCTCATAAGAGAAAATAAAATATCATGGGATATGTAGAAAACATGTGCTTTAATTTCAATTGAAAATGAACAAATGCATTACAACAAAATATCTGTCTTTGAAGTCCCATGGTATTTAGCTATTTATTGAAATGTCTTTTAAAACACTGAAAATTAAATGAATAAAATACAGCTTTTTTTAATAGTAACAGTTATTATTTTAAAGCACTGAAAATTCTGTTATCCTTCAAGATATTATCATCATCACTCTCCTCCTGACTGTCTTTATTTCAAAAACGGTAGGAGATGCAGGTCTACTTGTCCTGCTCCTTCTTATTCAATTGTCCCCTGTGCCAAAACTCAAAAACGACCTGCACAATGACAGAACAGTGAGAGCGCGCCAATATGCGGAGCTCTGTGCTCGCAAATCCCCGCAGGCTATCTCCCTTAGCCGCAACGCTGGCTAATTGTGAGCCGGTTCGGATGTGCCAGGAAATGGGTCGCCACAAGGTCACAAAGTAAAGCGCAAATGTGGAGTAATACGCTGCACCTCAACAAAGGTCAATGTATATAGAGTGCGTCATCTATTGGGAAAACGCCAGAATTGCGGGGAAAAAACGTTAACAAGGTTTATTAATATAATTTCATCAAGTTCTGCGGGCCGGATTAAAAAGCTTAACGGGCCGCATATGGCCCGCGGGCCGTAGTTTGCCCATGCCTGGGTTAGCTGCTCACAAAACAGGACAACCAGCTGGTGTAAAAGCAAACAAACCGGACAAATAGTTCTACCTGATTGCGAAAGCATGCTAATGTGAAGGTAGCACCACTTTACACTTGCTACTTACACTGAACCACGAGTTAAGTCTGTGATTCCACTCCTGTCTCTGTTTTTCAAGTTCCCCCTCCCAACATTTCACATTCTAGGAAGATATTTGGCCTTCAAAATCTGTGATGACCTAGTCCTTTCCTCAATGGTACTTTTTTTAAAAAATTCCAATTAATTCCCATGCTTCTTTTTTCAAAACTGTGCACTAATTTTTTTGCCTGCCACATTGCTTCTATATGTGTATACTAAACAAAGCTGCTCAATCCAAAATGTTCAGCTTTATCTCTCATTCCACAAATACAGTGCTGGAGGTAAATTCAGAACAAATCATTTATGCTTCAGAAATTCTGCATCTGTTGCTTATTTTCATTTACTATATATGCATGTCAACTTGTATTTGTGTCACAATTGTTCACTGTGTGCTGTATTACTGCGTGTGTACATAGGCATTGTGTGTGTGTGTTATGCGTGTCTACACTCCATGTGTGTGCATGTAATGTGTTCTGCACCCAGAATCAGAATTATTATCATTGACATATGCAATGAAATTTGTTGTTTTGTGGCTGTAGTGCAGCACAATAAATTTTTAAAAATTACTATAAGTTACAATAAGAATATGTTTTAAAAATGTAGTGCAAATAGTGAGTAGTGTTTATGGGTTCATGCTACTGGCCGTTGCGCCGTGGGTGTTTAGAGCAGCAATGAAGGTCCTCCATCTCTGGCGGTGTTCAGGGCTTCTTTCACTGTGTCAGTAACTTCCTCTCGGTTTTCACTGCTGTCGGTCATGCAAGTCCCGGGTGGAGACTCAGGAATACCGTCTCACTCAGATGTAGAAGGATTCTTCATCGCTGTCTCCGTAACAGTTTTGTTTTACCACTCCGTGTTGTTAGCCCTGAGCTGAACCCCCATACCTGGAGGACCAGTGGACCGCTGTTAGTCTGACCTCCACCCTTTGACCTGTTTGGCGTGGGTGACCCTACCAAGAGCCAAAGCATAAAGGCCAGACTCCAGCCAACACTGTTCTTCGGGTCATTGAGGCATGCAAGCCTCCAAACCCTATGACAAGGTAGTGGTCCTCTTGGAGGAAAGGGTTCATGGGTTCATTCAGTAATCTGACAGTGGAGGGGAATGTATGTATATGTGATAAGTGCCTGCACTCTGCGTTTGCGTGTGTGTGTCTTTCTATCTACGTGTCTGTTTGTGTGCATGCATTTGTAAAGCAACTGGATCTACCATAATGAGCTATTTGCTTTGATATTTCCTACACTTTTAAAAATAATACAATTATTTCACGAACTCACTTAATAAGCACATGCAGCCCAGAGCACCAAGCCTACATAATTGCCCAGACTACTCGTTACAAACTAATATTTTCATGCTAGATGAATTTAAGCTGATAATTAGTAAATACAATGCTGTAAAACTCTGTTTATGTGTTTATATTAAACAGTTATTTTAAGTTAGAAGCAGGGTTTTATTTTAAATATTTAGGCCTGTGAACTTTGACTAATGAAGTAAATCTGTTTGCTTTGCTTCACCCCATTGTGTCAAGTTATATTAAATAAAACTAAAAATTAAAGAAAAATATCACAGGCAAACGTATCAGGCTTCTTTCCAGCAAGGGTGGAAGTGAGGCTGAGTGCGATATTCATTGGGGTTGTTGATATTTAAAGCTTACACTTTAACATTCTGGCATTTTAAACTGTGGACCTTTTCTCCCTTCTGATGAACAAGTGCTGTGTTATTGAGGCCTTTCCAAAGGAATAAAGGCAGCCTTGTTGTTTGACAGGGTGGAGGAGTAGGGTCACATTGCCTTAGGCAGGGCTAGTTTGAAAGACAACCCTCAGTCTGAGAGCTCCCATCCTTGCCAGTTCCCCCTTCTCTCCCCTCCCTGCACTCTCTCACTTGCACTGTCTGTCTGCATGTGTCCTGATTTGTGAGAAGGCTACGGGCAGTTGAGTCGGGCTGAAAAGGGACTGCAGAGAAGGTTAGCCATGGCTCGGGTGTTTGCATGAGCTTTTGGGGAATTAATTCAGGACAGGAACACTCAGGGACGTCCTGATGCTGCCGGATTAATCCATAAAGGAGCTTTTGAGTGGAGTGAAAGGTACATTTTTTTCACCATCCAAACTATTACTTTGCATAATTGACAGACAAAATGCCTTCCTTCACAGAGCATTGTTAATCATTATGATGCTGAATTGAATTATAACATTAGAGCATCATCTCGGATCATGGGGGAGGCCATTTGATCGACTAAGATTGTGCCAATGCCAATATCAGGAACTAGATTTACTAACGATGTCTGTTCGAGCCCCATTTTCTTTATTCCATATTATTTTCTATTTTTAAAGCTCAACTGTTTATTCTGTGTCTGGTGAAACATTCTGTGGCCTCACTATGTGCTGGGCTGGACGACGATATGTGTCGAGAGTAGGTCTGTTAGTAAGGGGTGCGTGAGGTAATTTAGGATACATGTGTTTGTGTGGGATATATCGAGGGATCCCGTGTGGGAGTGTGCTGGTGAATGTAAGGTTGTGTAGGATGTGTGCGTACCCAATTGGAGGAGTGAGTGAGGTGAATGAGTGATGTTGTATTTGTGTACTTTGCAGAATTCAAGGGCAGATTGTATTCCTTCAAGCATAGTTGATCGCTATTCTACTGAACCGAAGTATAACATTATAGCATGATTGCAGATCAGATCATGGGAGGAGGCCATTTGACCATGAGTGATCAGGCTTACATGAGCGAGTATGGGTCTTAGTGTGGGTATATCTGTCATGGTGGCAGTGTATGCTCAAGTGTTGAAGTCCAATTGGTGGGGGATGTGTCTGATAATGTAGTAACAAGAGTGTGAGGGTAACTGTTATGTTGATGCATTGGAATGATGGCATGTGAATGTATCTGGTGGTATTGTCTGTGATTATGCGATGAAGGTGTGAGCGTGTATGTTGGTGCGCTGGTGACATTGTACAGTGAGTGTAAGAGTGTGGATGTGCTTGTGTGCTGGATGGTGCTGAATGTCTGTGCTGGAGCGCTGATGGGTGTTGAGGGTTTGCGTGTTGGAAAGATTTGGCCACACATTTCTGCTCACTGCTCTGTAGGAATGATGAGACTGCACTGGAGAGGGTGCAGAGGAGATTCGTCAGGCTGTTGCCTGGGATGGAGCATTTCAGTAATGTGGGGAGACTGGATAGGCCTTGGTGAAGACCAGACTGAAGGGGACCTGGTAGAGGCATATAAAGCCATGTTGGCATAGATAACATTGAAAGTGGTAAAGTGTTCCTCACAGCAGAAGTGAGGGTTTGGGTATAAGGTAAGGGATAAGGGATCCAAGGAAGAACATTTTCACTCAGATGCTTGGACTGCCTGAGTGGGTGTTGCAGGCCGGTACTCTCACATCGAAGGCTATGGACCAATTGTTGGTTCATGGGATCAGCATTGATGGGTACTTAAGGGCTGGCATGGACCTGGTGTGCCAAAGGTTCTAAGTCAGTGCTGTATGATTCCGTAACTTTAATCCTTCTATTGCCCCCATTTATTTAGAGATACAGTGTGGAACAGGCCTTCCAGCCCAACAAGCTGTGCCACCTGACAATCCACCTATTTAACATTAGCCCACTTGACAATTTACGATGACCAATTAACCAATTAAGGAAACCAGAGCATCCGGAGGAAACCCCACGCAGTTTATGGGGAGAATGTATAAACTCCTTACAGATGGCTCTGAAATTGAACTCTGGCGCCCTGAGCTATAATAGCATCGTACTTACTGCTACACCACCATGGCACCATTTTTGTCAGTATACCAGATCTCTCAGTATCTGCCACACAAACTCATCTCTTCTAACCTCATGACTTATTCCTTCTTCTGTTTGCCCTTCCTTTCATCCCCCATCATGTCATAAGGAGGGGTGTTGAGACTGGACTCAAATGCAGGACACAGACACTGAAGTACTAGGAACAGGACGGGACAAAACTAAAGAATGGGACAGGTCGCAGACTAGGCTAGGAAGCAGGACCAGGACGAGGGACTGGGAACAAGGAGCCTGGGGTGGACTCTGAGCCCGAGACTGGACAAGGACCCAAAGCATAGGTCTTGACTTGAGCTCAGACCCCAAACCAGGTGAAGATGGGATGAGGCCTGGGTTCTAGGGTCTTGAGACTCGAGGCCCGAGGCTTGGGTCCTTGGAGCTCGAGGCCTGAGGCTTGGGTTCTTGGAGCTCGAGGCCTGAGGCTTGGGTTCTTGGAGCTCGAGGCCTGAGGCTTGGGTCCTTGGAGCTCAAGGCCTGAGGCTTGGGTTCTTAGAGACCAGGCAAAGGCGTGACGAGGCTTGGGTCCTTGGAGACCACTCCTGGGCAGGACGCAGGACTCTACCCAATGGAGGCAAGGGACAGGAAGGGACAGAACCAACCACAGAGTAACAGCAAACAGCCCAGCTTACCCGACGGAGGCAAAGGACAGGAAGGGACAGAACCTACTGCAGAACAGCCAAATCCATAACTCAATGAATGTACTAGCCTTCCACCAGTGGGTAGTTCCAAGGGAAGACTGACAAGACAACCCCCCCACCACACTCAATCCCAGGGCCACTTATATTCCCAGCCAACAAGATGAGCATCAGGTGCTTATGTTTAAGTCCAACCGAAACAAGGGACAGTCGGAGGACCCAGAGTCCGGAGTCTGTGGACCAGACCGTGAACCGGAATGCGGCGTTCGGACCGGACCATGACACATCATCTAATCCAGGCTGCTTCAAACTTGGCTAAGTTTGGAATTGGCAACCCATCCTCACCTCAGCCAAGTCACAAACAGGCCCTTCAGCCCATCTGGTCCATGCCAGTCACAGCATCCTCACTGCTAGTCCCAGTTTCCCAGCCTCAAGGCCCACACCACCAGGTGCAAGAACAGTTACCACCCCTTAACCATCAGGCTCTCGAACAAAAGTTGTTAACTACACTCACTTGGCGCATTATTAAGATGTTTCCCACAACCAATGATCTCACTTTAAGGACTCTTTATCTTGTTATTTCATGTTCTTGTTATCTATTGCTAATTATTTATATTTGCATTTGCAGTTTGCTATCTTCTGCATTCTGGTTGATCTTTCATTGATCCTGTTACAGTTACTATTCTATAGATTTGCTGAGTATGCCCGCAAGAAGATGAATATCAGGGTTGTATATAGTGACATATATGTACTTAGTAATAAAATTTACTTTGAACTTTGATAGCCTCATATCTCAGAAGGCAAGCAGGAACACCAGAAGACACTGGAGAGTGGATAAGATGCTGTAGGTGACACATAGGTGTCCTTGTAACCAGTACAATAGCAAACCTATCAGGTTGCAGTTTGGCTGTTGTATTTTTACTTTGATGACTATTGAGAATGGGTGCCTACTGTTCATGCTGGACCATCACTAGTAACCCTTTCCATCCTAACTTAAACAGCACGTCCAACACCTGTAGCTTAAGGGCACAGGGGACCAGTCTCTGTCAGCAGTAACTGGGCATGGTTCCCAAACAAATGTAAACATAAATTTTACAATGTCATTGTGTGATTCATTGCTCGTGCTGTTGCAAAAGCTTTTGCAGGTTCACAAGTGCCAACATCATGGATAGCTGCCAAATTGACATGCACTGTTTGTAGTGGTCCTTTCCCATGGGTATCCTCATCTGTTCACTTGGCCACAATCTTCAGCATTTATCTTTTCACGTACCAGGCCATGTACAATTAGCAAGGTCTGCCCAGAGTACACCCGGAATGTGACACTGGTGTTTACCAAAGGAGTTCAAAGCTCAAAATAAATTTATTATCAAAGTGCATATATATTGCCATGTACTATCCTGAGATTCATTTTCTTGCAACTTGTGTGGTCCATGAATAAGTGATCTTCATCCATGTCAATTGCCACTTTTCACCAAAAGGGTGGCATGGTCGGGTAGCGATAAGTATAACGCTATCACAGCTCCAGTGACATGATTCAGTTCCGTCGCTGTCTGTAAGGAGTTTGCATGTTTTCCCCATGATCATGTGGGTTTCCTCCAGGAAACGTGGTTTCCTTCCACGTTCCAAAGGCGTTAGTATGCTAATTAGTCACATGGGTGTAAATGGGCAATGTGGGCTCATTGGGCTTGTTACTGTGCTCTATCTCCAAATAAATAATTTATTTTCTTCTTCTCTCAACCGTCGATTGGAATTAAGGATGCGTCCACTATGGTTTCATGGGTTCTGCACTGATTGATTAGGTCAAAGAGGGAACCACTGATACTTCCACAAATGGAGTAAGCAAAGGCCAACAGGTGGGTATGACACATGACCTCACGGTCTTAAGTACCATTCCAAATGCTCCACTTTGAGTGGTGATTGGCCAGAGGTTCCCAAGTGAGAGTGGAGATGTTGAACTTCATCAAGGAAGTTTTGAGCACTTCCATTAATTTTTTTTTCCTCTGATCTTCTGGCAGGCTCTTCCCATGATGAGGAATGGAATAGTATGTCTACTTTAGGAGTCTGATGTTGAGCGTGAAAACAGTGTAGCTTGTCCAGTTGAGCTGACTGAATGATGTAACAAGGACCTTAGAGTTGGCTTATGAGAAGACACTGATGTTAGTGCACTTATCCTTAAAGTAAATTTGAGGGATTTTCCAGAGATGGCATTGATGGTAACTGGGCAGAAGCTTTTTCTTGGAACATGAGCCACATGTGTAGCAGTTCAGGAACCATTCATGATAATCTTGACCATTGTATTAGAAATCAATAATCTGTGGGATGCTCTGTGTTCCTGCAATACCCCAGTCAACTGAGCACCACTGTGCTACTGCTTACCACCATGGTCTCACAAGTCTTCTCAGCTCTTCTTACACCATGATTTCGCACTCTATTCAATCTATGATAACAGGATGCTGTGGGTAAAGAAAAGAAAATCACTATTACTGTCTTTTGCCTGCTTGAACTTCACCTTGAGAAAATGCCTTCTGTTCTTAAGAAATTTCCATGGTCATCCTGGAATTCCATTGAACATTAAGGACTCCTTATAAATTCATCTGAATTCTCCCATCTGCTATTCCATCTCTAAGCAAACCCACATTAAAAAACCTGGAAATTGTACCATTTTGCCAGTGTCTTTAACCTTGTCACAATTTCACCAGCTATTTCTTCTTGTCTCTGGTTTTGTTCTTCCTCATAGGCGGCCCCTCAGGATTAGAACAACTTACTTCCTCTTTTGTGTATGGGGTCTGATATGACTATTGAGACCACCAAAGGGAACCACAGAGGTCCACAGCTGGGCCATTGCTAGATATTGCTGCACTAAATTTGTGGCGTTGCTGAAATAAAAATTCTTTTCTAGGTTTTCATCATGACACCCAATCAGTAATTTAAGGATATCAGAGAGATCACCAGCTTTCATATATATTCGGTCCTACTTGGGATGGCATATTGCTATTACAGCACCAATGATATGGGGTCAACTCCACCACTGTTTGTAAAGAGTTTGTATGTTCTCCCTGTGACTGGATGGGTTTCCTCTGGGTGCTCTGGTTTCCTCCCACAGTTCAGTACCGTATGGTCAGGGTTAGTGAATTGTAGGTATGATGGCACTGGAAGTATGGAGACACTTGCAGGCTGCCCAACACAACCCTCACTGACTTGCTTTGACGCAAATGACACATTTCACTGTCTTTTCTGTACATGTGACAATTAAAGTTAATCTTTAATCATTTCCACCACTGGGAGAAATCTCCTCACATACACAGGTCTCTGTTTTGTGTCCTCTCCCAAAGATATAATTTCCCCTCTGGAATGTTTCCTTTTGTTCTATGAGAAGTGCAAATGTTTGTGGGTGCTTCTGTCACTTGAGCTTAGTGATTGATGTACTATATCTAATAGCTCCACTGCCATACTTAGGTAGTTCCATACTCTATTTTGCTCACACCTAAACTTTGCTGGCCTCCCAATTAGCAAAACCCCAAAATCAGCACCAAGTTTCTCTTGTTTCACTGCTCGCAGAGGCAAATAGCAGAAATAGAAACATTCAATAGAATCTCATTTCCTGAATGTTCAAAATCATTCCATCAGACACAGATTCTTACAGGTCCCTTCCCTTTCACTTATTTATTCTACCAGAGGGACCAGGAAAGAAACTGTGCCATCCAAAATGGAGGTCAGTTCAAATATCTCTATGTGGAAGATCTTATTTCAGTTTAGTCAGAGTATCCATGACAACCACCTTGTATACACTTTGCATATGATGAGATTATTGGCAGCGAATTTGCTGTCATTGCTGATCATTGTTATTGAATTAGATCATGTCTGGCAGTGCACGCCTTTTGTTATTCGTCATGCTGCCCCGCTTCATATTTTGTGTCTATCTGTGAGTTGCGATGCGGCTCAATTATATCAATCAAGTGCAGTTACGTTAAAGGCTGATCCTAAATTTGTCATAGTGCCAGAGTTCAAGACCTGCTCTAAACAGCTTGTGGACACACATCCGTTCATGTGAATGGTTATTGTGTCTTGTGCTGCTGTTGCTTCCTCTTTGTAGTATTGTTTGTGCCATAATCTTCAGATCAGAGACTGGTGAATAATTGTGTCTGAATGTTTTTTTTATTTCTATTTACAGACATTAGTATGGAGTTACTGTATTTCCAAGAGCTTTTTTTTACATGCCAGAGGTGTAGGACTGTTAAAGAAATCTCCCTTTGTAAATTTAAAGTCCTCTGTTAATTGAATCCTCAGTCTGTGCACAATAGTTATAACCTCACAGTTCTGGGTTCACCTTTTCCAAACGTCTTTTATATCCTTTACATGGTAAAGCCACAAGAACTATGCTTTCTGAAAATGGCTTAACTAAGACAGAATCAGGTTTAATATCACTCACATAGTCAGGAAGTTTTGTTTTGCAGCAGCAGTGCAATACAATACAAAAAAATAATGCAAATTGCGATAAGGAAACTTACTAATAAATACATATATAATGCAAAAAGAGAGCAAAATAGGGAGGTAATGTTTGTGGACTGTTCAGAAATCTGATGGTAAAGGCAGTTTTCGATCAAGAAAATGATTTCTTGATAGCAAGCCTCCCCCCCTCCCCCTTTTCATGTCTACTTCAGAAATAATCCAATGGCCTTCTTAACCCTGCTTTACTATCTTTATGGAGTTGTATATTTGTACTTTGTCTTTTAGATTATTACAATATTTGTCAACCAACACAAGATCTTTTTTTTTTGAAATGCAAGTTAATTGATTATCCCGTTCGGTCATTTATTGAGGCTGGGGGAGGCTAACTAGAATGGTTGATCAGATTAACTACCTGGGGGAAGTAACTTTTAAGATGGTGTGAAGCTTTTGTTTTAATAGCCATATACTGCTTTGAAGGAGGGAGCTTTTTGGAAACCCAAAACCCAATAACTTGGCCTCCACAGCCATCTGTGGCAATGAATTCTATGGAGTCACTCCCCTCTGGCTAAAGAAATTCCTTTTCATCTCTGCTGTAAAGGGACGTCCTTCTATTCTGAGACTGTACCCTCTGGTCCTAGACTCCACCACTAGAGGAAACATCTACTCTCTGTTCTAATCTTGAATTGTTTCTATGCAAATATGAAGTGACTTTTGCCCGTATACCAAAAAATGATTGTTTCACTAATATATTCCTTTCAGATTTGCAGATTGTCCCTAATTCTTAGTGTTTCATATTGTGTGTGCTTAGATAGGAATGAATTAGGGTGTCTCCCTAATGAAAATGACTCAGACCAATTCCTGAGAGATTTGTAATGATGTAATTAAGTTGTAATTTGATTTTGGGGTTAAACTGAGTAAAGACTTTAATTGATATCTAAGTTTTCTGAGTAATTTTCTGTCAGTTCTATCACAGGAAGATAACAATCTCCATTTTGTCCACAAGGCAGTGGATCACATTCTCCTCCACCTTCACAGAGTTTGACAAAACATCAATATACAGTAAATTGTTATGGGCAGTTACAGAAAGTGAGCAGAAATATTAATGGAATACAGATCTTTACACTTTGGTCACTGAGGTACAAAAAGGTTGGCTTTTAAGATGGTGTGAAGTTTTTGTTTTAATAGCCCTATCGCACTTTCCAGAAGGGAGCTTTTGGAAAAGGCAGTTTGCAGGATGCCGGCCGGTGGTGTAGTGGCATCTACACTGGACTTTGAGGCAAGTGGTCCTAGGTTCAAATCTGGGCAGCTGTTTGCACGCTTTCCATCAGTGCTGGGTTGAATATTGAGCTAGCAACTTGGCCTCATAAAACAAACAAATGCTAAGGAAATGGCAAAGGTTGCTGCCTGATGTGTCACAAGGCATGGAGTTGAAAAACAAATTTTCAGGATGTAGGTGAGTTGTAGAACAAGCTGACTATTCATACATCATTATGATATGGAGTGAGTCAAACTTGGCATGGTAGAACAAAAAAAAGCTTTATGTTGTTCTGATTAAATTACTCCATGACACGATTCATAAAATCCCCTGATGACAAAATCCACTGACGTCCAGATTTACCATATATCTCTTAACAGATTAACTTTTCATTATTTAATTGGTGTTTTGGGAAGCTCACTGTGCACAAAATAGTCACATTTCCTTACAGTAAGGCAGCCTCAAAAGCAATTCATTGAATGTGAAGCACCTTTAATTGTGAAAACTGCTATATAAATGCAAACCTTTATAAGACCATAAGACATAGGAGCATAATTAGGCCATTCCATCACGGCTGATTTACTATCCCTTTCAATCCCATTCTCCTGCCTTTCCTCTGTAACCATTGAGACCCTGACTAATCAAGAACCTATCAACGTCCGCTTTAAATATACCCAACAACTTAGCTTCCACAGCTGTCCATGACAATGAATTCCACAGATTCATCCTCTGGCTAAAGAAATTCCTTCTCATCTCTGCTCTAAAGGGACGTCCTTCTATTCTGAAGCTGTGCCCTCTGGTCTTAGACTCCTCCACTAGAGGAAATATTTATTCTCCATTGAGTCCATTTGTTAGTCTTGAAATGTTTCTCTTCACAGGTGAAGTGACTTTTTTGCCCATATACAAAAGTAAGTGACTGTGTTTCACTAATGTATTCCTTTCGAATTTGCAGATTGTCCCTAATTCTTAGTGCTTGCTGCTTCATATTTTGTGTGTATAGATATGAATGAATGGAGGGTATCTCCCAAATGAAAATGACTCAGAGCAATTCCTGCATAAATGTGAGAAATTTGTAATGATTCAGTTAAGTTGTATTTTGATCTTGTGGTTACAACAGTAAAGATTCAATTCTAATTTTTAAGAGTTATTTTCTGTCAGTTCTGTCACAGGAAGTCAATAGTCTCCATTTTGACCCAAAGGCAGTGGACCACATTCAAAGGTTCAAAAGTACATTTATTATCAAAGTAGGTATGCAGTGTACAACCCTGAGATTCGTCTTCCCGTAGACAGCCACGAAACAAAGGAACACCATGGAACTGTGCAAACATAAGCATCAGTCCTCCTCCCCTCACCTTTACAAAACATCGATATACAGTAAACTGTTATGGGCAGTTACAGAGAGTGAGCAGAAATGTTAATGGAATACAGGTCTTTACTCCTTGGTCACTGAGGTACAAAAAGGTTGTCGAAGCCCTCCGTTGCAGCACACCTGGAACATTGAATAGTCTGAGATCACAGTTCAGAAATGATGTATTAGTCTTGAAAGTTTAATCGGACTAGTGCCAAATGTCCAAGATTTAAATTATGAGGTGAGATTATATAAACTAGAGTTTGTATTCTCTGGAATTAGAAATTTAGGAGGTGACTTCATTGAAGTTTTCAAGATATAAAGGGAAACTGAATTGGTTAATAAAGTGAAGCTGGTCTGGAATGTATAATCTTAAATTAAGTCTCCTTTTCAGGAGTTGTTAGGTAATGCTTCTACATACAGTGATGGAAATTTGGAGTTCTCTTCTCCAGTCAGCATTTGATGTCAATTTAGTTTTAATTCGTGGATTTTAATTAATCAAATATAGTTCTGGATGTGATGGAAATTTGGGGTCAAGGAACTGGCATAGATCTGCCATAATCTAATTAACTATTCCTTAATCTGTTTTCCAATATTTTAATCTTTTCCATATTTTCATGGGCTCCTTCATGGCTCTGTCCATACCATTCAACACTGAAGAGAATTAACCCAGTATGAACTGCAGAATGTGATTCATTTATTATTGTCCTGTTGCCCTTTTGAGCCCAAAAGGGCAACAAGATAGTAATGAGTGAATCATAAAACAGAATTAGATTTTAACCAAAAGCAATGTGCTATAGATATTGGCAAAGCAATGGAAGCTCACTAACTGGGCAAACACTGCAAGAATAGCGAATTTGGACTCTTCTATCCAGAGTGGCACTGTGGCACAGCTGGCAGAGCTGTTGCCTCTTAGTGCTGAGACCCAAATTCAATCCTGATGGGGTGTGTGTGTGTGTGTGTGTGTGTGTGTGTGTGTGTGTGTGTGTGTGTGTGTGTGTGTAGTTTGTATATGCTTCCTGTGACCAAACGGCTTTTCACAAGGTGCTCTTGATAAGTTAATTGTAGAATCTGGCTGGGAGCTGAGGTGAATAAGATTAATGTAAAGTGGGGGTCTGATGGTGGGTGTGGATTCAATGGGTCAAAGAGACTGCTTCTCTGCTGTATGCCTCAATGACTGAGGACCCAATGGAACCATCAAAGTCCCAAGTTCAGAGTAAATTTATTATCAAAGCGCATATGGTTTATGTCACCATAAATTACCTTGAGATTCATTTTCTTGCAGGCATTCACAGTAGAACAAAGAAATACGATAGAATCAATGGAAAACCATACACAAAGACAAACGACCAATGTGCAAAAGAAGATGAACTGTGCAAATACAAAAAACTACTACTGATAATAAATAAATAGTAAATAATATAGAGAACATGAGTTTTAGAGTCCTTGAAAGTGAGTCCATAGGTTTAGCAATCAGTTCAGTGTTGATGTGAGTGAAGTTATCCACACTGCTTGAGGAGCCTCATGGTTGAAAGATATTAACTGTTCCTGAATCTGGTGATGATAATAACAAGAGAGCATGGCATGGATGGTGCGAGTCCTTGATGACAGATGCTGCTTTCTTGTGGCAGTGATACTTGTAGATGTGCTCAATGGTGGGGAGGGTTTTATCTGTGGTGGACTGGGCAGTATCCAGTGCTTTTTGTAGAATTTTCCATTCCAGGTTATGACCAGTCAGTATACTCTCCACAGTGCATCTCTAGAAGTTTGTCAAGTTTTTAGATGGCTATACATGCCAAATCTGCACAAACTTCTAAGTTCAGGACTTTGGGAGAAAATTGGAGGTAGTTGAATATTTGGGAATACTTCCAGTCCAGCTGTCATGTTAACATTTGGCTCTTTCCTAGAAGTGGAATTCTCTGTTGTGCCTGGTTTCCATAGAGTCATTATATTTGAATGGCTACCTTCCAGGGTGAGGCTGTCTTACTCTAACTGCTTACATAACTGCTGTGTGGATTTTCTGAAAAGAAAATATAATAAAAACCAAAATCTTTTGAGTTTTGGAGTCGTGATCAGAGTATTTTCCAAAATGGTGAGAATTAACCTAACAAATGCCAGTTATGAAATAGAGCACCAAATTTCTCCCACTAGCTGCATCTAGAAGTGTTTACCAATTACTACTGCAAAGTTTGGCTCTATTTTGTATTGTTAACAGCAGCAGTGTATAATAGTCAATACTCCTTTGCACAAGCATAGGGAAATCTAACTTGCTTGAACACTTTTTTGCACTTCTCTGATCACTGGTGAATCACCACCATTGCTGCTCAGAGCATTCTGAGAATTGCCTATCAAATACTGTCAATCTTACTCAAGACACCCTGAAGATTTCCCCTCCAACGCTACTCAGCACACTCTTGGAACCCTCTGCTATTGCTGCTTGCTGGAACTTTAAAACTTTAAAATTCCCCACCAATAGTGTTATATACACCCTTGATCTAGATGGATAGATACTTTATTGATCCAAAAGAAATGACAGTGTCGCAGTAGCATTACAAGTGCACAGATATGCAAATATTAGAAGAGAAGTAAGAAAGAATAAAAATAAGTTATCTCAAACAGTCTAACAGGAGGGGGTCATCATTTCCCTGGCTATAGGTTGACTCATTATAGAGTCTAATGGCCGAGGGTAAGAATGACCAAATATAGTGCTCTCTGGAGCAGCACAGTTGTCTTAGTCTGTCGCTAAAAGTGCTCCTCTGTTCAGCCGAGGTGGCATGCAGAGGGTGAGAAATGTTGTCCAGAATTGCCAGGATTTTCTGTAGGGTCCTTTGTTCTACCACAGCCTCCAGTGTGTCCAGTTTGACTCCTATAACAGAGCCAGCCATTCTAATCAGTTTTTTGAGCCTGTTGGCATCACCCGTGTTGATGTCATTGCCCCAGCACATCACTGCACAGAAGATTGTAATGGTGACAACAGACTGGTATTGCTGAGTCATCAGAGAATTTCTGCAAATGACATGACTTAGTGTTAGATCTGAAGTTCGAGGTATAAAAGGTAAACAGGAAAGGAGCCAATACAGTCCCCTGTGAGACCCCAGTGCTATTTATAGCCATGTCAGAGACACAGCTCTGAAGCTGCACAAACTGTGGTCTGCTAGTCAGGTAATCCATTATTCAGGATACAATGGAAGTGCCAATCTGCATTGAATGGAGCTTTTCCCCCCAACAATGAGGACTGTATGATTTAACATGATTGTCACAGAGCTGCCCTGCTTATCCAAATGGGGGTAGGCTCTGTTCAGCAGGTAATGTGTCTCTAATGTGCTCCTGGTAGGCAAACTGCAGGGATTGAGGGCTGATCTGACCAGGGGTCGGAGATGAGGCATACCAGCCTTCCTAGGGTCTTCATGATGTGTGAGGCCAGGGCCGCTGGACAGTAGCTATTCAAGACTTTCATTTGGCCCTTCTTGGGTATTGGGACACACATGATGTTTTCCACAGTCAGGACCCTCTCTAGGATGAGACTCAGATTGAAACTTCACACAGCTGCTCAGCACACTCCTTCACAATGCTTTGCCGTGCCTGAGTTTCCCCAGAGCCCTTCCCACCTGCTCAGTAGTGAAGGTGAGTCCATGATAATTGGGGAGTTGGTGGGAGGTGATGATTAGGACAATTACAGTTAGTATGTGGAGGTGTGGATGGTAGGTGCAGGGCTACCTTGGACTACCCACCAACTCTGTTGTACACTCCCAGGTTTCGGTTATGGGATAGGTTTTTGGAACATACACCATGCTTCCTGCTTAGAAACGTCCTGACCAATGAAAATAAGTTCTCCCAATCTGCACTATTAACTTCATTTTAATATTTTATCTTCAATCAAATTACCCCGATGCTTTGGATCTCTTGTTTATGTAATTGTTCTGTGTTCAAAGTAAAATGTATTATCAAAGTTTGTATATATTACCATATACTATCTTGACATACATTTTCTTGCAAGCATTTACAGGAAATTAAAGGAATACAATTGAATTTACATAAAACTATACACAAAGAGCCAATGTAATTTGTCAAAGAAGACAAATTAAACAAATAAAAAATAATAGAGACACCATGAGTTGTAAAGAGTCCTTGAAAGCGAGTCTGTCAGTCATAGAATCACTTCGGAGTTGAGGTGAGTGAAGTTATCCATGTGGTTAAATACGAGTGATTGTTACTTGTGTTTAACTTTAAACCAGGCAGCAAGCCAGATGAACTGGACTCCCTCCAAGGCCAAGATATCCATCCTAAAGTGAAGGAGATCTTTCATTTCAGTTTTATCCAGTCAGACAGTTTCCTTCCTTTTTATTCTAGAACTATTCTGAATTTGATTAGCTGATGAGATTGGGCAGAAAGTCCAGAAAAAGGGAACATAATTTTAAAATTGTTGTTTTTTGTAGTTAAAATAAGAAACACTTTTTCACACAGAAATTTCATGCAAACAAAAACTCAGAGGAATGAGGGGTGACCTAAATGAAACCTAGCGAATGGTGAAAGGCCTTGATGGAGTAGGTGTGGAGAGGATATTTCCTCTGATGGGAGAGTCAAAGACAAGAGGGCACAACCTCAACATAGAGGAATGTGCATATTTAATGGAGATGAGGAATTTCTTTAGCTAGAGGGCGGTGAATCTGTGGAATTCGTCACCACAGGCAGCTGTGGAGGCCAAGTCTTTATGTATATTTAAGACAGAGGTTGATAGGCTCTTGAATGGTCAGGGCACAAAGGGATATGGGGAAAAGGCAGGAGATTGGGACTGACAGGAAAAATTGAACAGCCATGATGAAATGGTGGAGCAGATTTGATGGGCCAAATGGCCTAATTCTGCTCCTATATTTTATGGTGTTATGGTCTAAAATGTAAAAGTCATCTGAAACTCCTACCCTATGAAGAGCTGAAGTTCTAACATCCAGGAACAATAGATCTTGGTGAGTGACTTCAAAGGATTAGAGCAAAGTGTCATTGAGATAATATTCTATCTGCATTCAGCTTAATGGCAGAAAACTTTTGGGGGGTGAATGACTATCTATTGTCCCTCTAGCATTAAGTTGGAAGTTACTGGTACTTACTCAAGTATTTTAAAAATGACAATTAAAAAGCTGGAGATTTTGTAAATTTGAAATTGAAACAAAAAATGTAGGAAGCACTCAATGGATCAGGCAGCATCTGTGGAAAGAGCAACATTTACTGTTTTAGGTTTGGTCCTGGAACATTAATGGTTTCACTTTCCACAGATGCTACTTGACTTGCTGAGAGTTTTCAGCATTTTCTTTTTTTTATTTTCTATTAATAAAATGACAATACATTAAAGAAACAGTTGTTTACATTGGATAATAAATCAAAAGAGACACAAGAGATATTGAATAATTCTATGTGCATATTGACAGAAGTATTCAAAAGGTGGCTTTGCACAGCCATAGTCCAATTAGAGAACCAGATCACCTCCTTGGATGTTTTGTTTTGGAGATGAATGTCAAGATTGGATTACAGTCTGCCCATCATTCTTTGGCAAATGTCTAACATGATCTCTAATGAAGTCAAATTAATTCTCTATTGATTTAACAAATGAATAAGTCCATGGCCACGGTGCAATGATGTGAAATTGACTAACACCACTTCACAGAAGGTATCAAGAAAAGTTGGTTTGTAAGTTGCAAAAAGAAAGTCACAATTATCTTTGGTTTTGCAAAATGACTGACCAACACATACAGTTATTTTGAGGTTGCAAATATGGATTCAAATGTAAAACAAACAAGGTTGACAATGTGTTCTACATTTCCTTCATCCCTTTGGTACACTCATCATTTTGTGCCAAGTTGTGCAAACTAGTAAGGTGTCAACTTGGTACTCATATCTCAATAAGATTGACTTCATAACCTCTCAGTGGAGAAAGAAATGTGTACAAATTTGTACCTAAATTCTGTAGTAAGTTCTATGGCTTTTTGATGAATGGCACCAAGCTCTTTTATGATGAGGATCTTCGTCTCTGGAAGTGTTAAATTTGTATTACTTGAATTTACACTTAATTAAAATGCAATTGCAATTGTTCAAAGAAACTCAAGAAGGATTGTTAATGTTATGCAAAAATATTGTACAATTATTTTTGTGAGTATACAATTAAATCCCCTTTCTCTAAGGGGGTTTAGTATTCACCAGTAGGGACTTTATTAAAATGAAGACAAATATTTGATGTTGAAACTATGACAAGTTGCAACACAAATTCCATTTGGTAATGTAGTAATATGGGGACCTTATCATTAAAAACTTGACAACAACTGGAAGTAGGAAAAGAGGTGGGCTTTAAGGGCCCATCTGTGGAGAGCGAGGCTTGGAGACATTTGGTGATAAAAAGAGCCGGATAGTGGTTGAGCAGTTAAAACTGAAGACGCACAAAAGCTAGGGGAGAGGAGAGAACTCATAGAGCTCTAGGGCTGGAAGAAGAGGACAGGACGGTGTAAAAAAGGCAACGGGTTTTGGATGAGCCTGTACAAGCTGAGAGGTTAACCAGGAGAGGGATAAATAAAGGATTAGTGCCACCTTCCTGCTCCATCAACAACTCCAAGGAGCAACAATAGTGAGTTTACGAACTTGTTGAGATGAAGGACGAGGAAGGCTTGGGAAGTGGATGATAAAGTACACACTTATATTGAACTAGCCATTGGAGAGAAATTTGACTTGAAATGGGCTGGAAGGAGTTAAGGGAATGCTTTGCCAGCCCAGGCGAGTTTCTTTCCAACTCTTTCTCCACCCATGGTGTCCTGTTCCTGTCTCCTTCCCCTGAAAATTATTTTTAAAACTGCAGAAGGTGGAGAGAGGGAGGGAATAGAGACAGAGAATGTTTCACTCCTGAGCTCTTGTAGAATTTTCGTTTGAAATGTTCTTATGATGTTAACATAAGAAACAAACTACTACAGCGGAGACCCAGTTCTGGAAATGAGAAATGTCAGTGTTAGTCTGAAATGTTACATGAACAGACTGCGCAGTGAAATTCTAGCTCAGTTCCAGACTTCATGATCAACTCTTTGGTTACCTCGGCTCTTATATTTGGACAGAGTTAGGCAGCTTCTACACATCTGTGAATTCACCCTTTGTATCACCCTTCTATCTTTATGTGGCTCTGAAGGAGTGGCTGAGGTATGCGATTCTCACCAGTGTTTATCACTGAGGGGAAAGAAATCTTTCAGGTCATCGGAGATTCCCGGGTACCTGCCTGGCCTCTGCTAAGCCCAGTGGAAGCATGAGATGGACTATAGAAAACTGGCTCGAGCAACCTGCCCTCTGAAGTTAACCACTGCCTTACTGCCTAATACAAATGTACAAGTTATTACCAGGGTAAGTAACAAACAATGTGTTAGCAGGCCAGGCAGCATCTATAAGGAGAAACGCTGTCGACATTTCGGGCCAAGACCCTTCGTCAGGACTCAGTCTGGACTGAGTCCTGACGAAGGGTCTCGGCCCGCAACGTCGACAGTGCTTCTCCCTCTAGATGCTGCCTGGCCTGCTGCGTTCCACCAGCATTTTGTGTGTGTTGTTGTTTGAATTTCCAGCATCTGCATATTTCCTCCTGTTTGAACAATGTGTTAGAAATATTTTGAAGGATTATTTAGAAAGAAATTTTTTGTTGTACTGTATATTGTTAAGAATTAGATGGGGAATGAAGGGGAATAAGTTAGCAGCTATAGGAAAGAGCGTGGAGAGGGATTAGATAGATAGAGACTTTATTGATCCAAAGGAAATTACAGTGTCACAGTAGCATTACAAGTGCATAACAAGATACACGAATATTAGAAGAGAAGTCAGAAAAAATAAAAAATAAGTTACCACAAGCAGTCTAACTGGAGCAGGTCATCACTTCCCTGGCTATAGGTTGACTCATTATAGAGCCTAATGGCCGAGGGTAAGATGATCTCATATGCCGCTCTTTGGAGCAGCACAGTTGTCTTAGTCTGTTACTAAAAGTTCTCCTCTGTTCAGCCAAGGGGGCATGCAGAGAGATGTTAATTAAACATCTATATCAAGGAGCCAGCACTGGAGTGATGGGCCGTTAAGTCCCTGTGTTTATTGTTCTCTGGCTTGGGATAGTTGGTATTCATGAGAAAATTTTAAACGTTCAGGACTAAAGAGCAGTGTGATGGGACATTGGGAAAGTTACCCAGTAACATTCTGGAAAGGGCATTAGTTGACACACGACGACCTCCTAAAGAGGCATCCAAACGTGACTATTTCAATGTTCTGCTGGTCCGCTTCCCTCCCCTCACTATTCACAAGGTTTTGTTCATTTGTACATTTGCTGGCCACATTGTGACTCTTCTGTGGTCAAGGGTTTGCATTGGAATGTTTAACTATGTCAGAGCACCATTTGTCATTATTTACAACACTGCACAAATTGTTGTTGTTACCTTAGAAATGGATTGTAATTTATTCACGAGGCTGAAGTAATTTGCAGAGGTGGCCTCTTAATGTAAAAGAGTTTCAGACAATTATTTCAGGACTTCTCATTTTGTGGATATTGCAAACATCAGCTGAAGCACACCTTCGAGTTATTTGTCTGTAAGGAGCAAGAGGACAGATTTATGAAACATCTTTCATGAGCTAACATCACTCACAAGTACTTTACAGGCAAAAAATACTTCTCTAACAATGAAGGGGGATCTGAGTGAAACCTATAAAATATTGAAAGGCCTTAACTCAGTGGACATGGAGAGTATGTCTCCAATAGTGGGGGATTCTAAAAGCAGAGGACACCGCCTCAGAGTGAAAGGAAGTCCCTTTAGAAAACAAATCTGATATTTGAAGACAAATATCAGAGTTGTATTGTACATGCACACTTTGACAATAATATTAACCTTTGAACAGAGATGAGGAGGAAGTTCTTTAGTCAGAAGATGGTGAATTCATTGCCACAGATGACTGTAGAGGTTGTCATTGCTTACTTGGGCCCTTAGCTCCCAGTGGCGCATAGGCCATTGATGACCTCTCATCTCCATTGTCTTCTGAAGTCGATGCTATGGTTGAAGTTCATCAATATTTCTGCAATCTGTTGTATCCACTGTACCGGACCTATAGAGTTAGAAGTTAGAATTTATTTAGATCTTATACCACAACATGAGGGAGTAAAAATCTTTGCAGTATGACTCCGTTGCAATGTACAGACATGTGAATTTATAAGTCCAATGGCTTGTAGAAAGAAGCTGTCCCGCAGCCTGTTGGTCCTAGGTTTAATGCTGCGGTACCGTTTCCCAGTTGGTGGCAGCTGGAACAGTTTCTGGTTGGGGTGACTGGTGTCCCCAATGATCTTCCAGGTCTTCCTTCTGCACCTGCTGCTGTAAATATCCTCACTGGAGGGAAGTTCACATCCAGATGCGCTGGGTTGTCTGTACCACTCTCTGCAGTGCCCAGCGATCAAGGTTGGTGCAGTTCCCGTACCAGGTGGTGATACAGCCAGTCAGGATGCTCTCAGTGGTGCCCCTGTAGAAAGTCTTGAGGATTTGGAGGTCCATGCAGAATTTTTTCAGTGACCTGAGGTGGAAGAGATACTATTGTGCTTTTTTTGCCACACAGCCGGTGTGTACAGTTCAGGTGAGATCATCGGTGATGTGTATACCAAGGAACTTGAAACTACTCACCCTCTCAACTGCAGGCTGATTGATGTTGTTCGGGCTGAGCCTGTCTCCGTTCCTCCTGTAATCCACAATCAGCTCTTTTGTTTTTTGGACATGAGGGAGAGGTTGTTATTCTGGCACCACCCTGTCAAGGTGTCAACCTCTCCTCTGAGGGCTGTCTCATCACCGCTCAAAGTAAGGTCAATCAAAGTTGTGTCATCTGCGAACTTGATCAGTAGATTGGAGCTGTGTGTGGCAGCACAGTCGTGGGTGTAAAGGGAGTAGAGGAGGGGACTCAGAACACAACCCTGGGGGGTACCCGTGTTGAGGGTCAGAGGGGTAGAGGTGAGAGA
Organism: Hypanus sabinus; assembly: GCF_030144855.1. Lineage (NCBI taxonomy): Eukaryota > Metazoa > Chordata > Chondrichthyes > Myliobatiformes > Dasyatidae > Hypanus > Hypanus sabinus. Next base: position 8,571,972 of record NC_082739.1, on the reverse strand, counting down.
GCCCATCCTTACCACCTGTTGGCGATCTGATAGGAAGTCTGGGATCCAGCTGCACAAGGCGGGGTGAGGCCAAGGTCTCTGAGCTTCCTGTCAGGTTGGAGAGAATTATGGTGCCGAATGCTGAACTGTAGTCCAGGAACAGCATTCTAATGTATGCATCCCTCTTCTCCAGGTGAGTGAGGGCAGTGTGTAGTGCTGTGGCTCTGGCAAAATCGGTAGACCGGTTCTGTCAGTAGGCGAATTGTAGGGGGTCCAGTGTGGCTAGTAGTATACTGCAGATATAGTCTTTAACCAGCCTCTCAAAGCATTTGCTTATTATTGTGAGTGCAACAGAGCACCAATCGTTCAGCCATGCCACCTGGGGTTTTTTTAGGTGCAGGGACAATGATGGACGATTTGAAGGAGGAGGGCACTGTACACTGGGAGAGATACACACCAGCCAGCTGTCCCACACACACTCTGAGGATCCGCTCTGGGATGCTGTCCAGCCCCGCTGCTTTGGAATATTCTACATACCTCAGCCTCGGAGATGACCAAGGTGCAGGTCTCATTGGCGGATCTCCTCGGGGGTTCAGTCCTGTCAACCTCAAATTGAGTGTAAAAAACATTTAGCTTGTCTGGGAGTGCGGCGGCAATGTTGGCTGCACTGCTGCGTTTCTTCCTGAGGTCCGTGATTATTTGCAGTCTTTGCCATTGTTGCAGAGTTGTGAGTGGACTTTGAGAGGCGAGACCAAGTCATTGGGTGTACTTAAAGTGGAGTTTGATAAGCTCTTGATCAGTCAGGGTGTCAAAGGTTATGGGGAGAAGGCAGGAGAATGGGGTTGAGAGGGATAATAAATCAGCCATGATGGAATGGTGGAGCAGGTTCAATGGGCCAAATGGTCAAGTGCTACTACAGGTCATTACTACTGTAACGTAGGAAGCATAGCAGACTTGCTACGGAGACTTGACGTTTGTCCCCACAGATGCTGTTTGACCTGCTGAGTTTCTCCACTAACAAGCACACAATGCTGGAGGAACTCAGCAAGCCAGGCAGCATCTGTGGAAAGAGTACAGTTGATGTTTCAGGCTGAGACCCTTCAACAGGACTGGAAAGGAGGGCAGAAGTCAGAGTAAGAAGGTGGGGGGAGGGGAGGAAGAGGTACAAGGTGATAGGTGAAACCGGCGGAGGGGGTGAAGTAAGGAGCTGGGAAGTTGATTGGTGAAAGAAATACAGGGCTGGAGAAGGAGGAATCTGGTAGGAGAGGACAAGTAGGCCAAGGAAGAAAGAAAAAAGGGAGGAGCACCAGAGGGAGGTGATGGGCAGGCAAGGAGATAAGGTGAGAGAGGGAAATGAGGATGGGAATAGTGAAAGGGGGGGGGAAGGAAATTACCAGGTTCAAGATATCGATGGTCATGCCATCAGGTTGGAGGCTACCCAGATGGAATATAAGGTGTTGCTCCTCCAACCTGAGTTTGGCCTCAATGCGGCGGTCGAGGAGGCCATGGAGTGACATGTCGGAATGGGAATGGGAAGTAGAATTGAAATGGGTGGCCTTCAGGATATTCCGGTTTTTCTGGCGGATGGAGCATAGGTGCTTGGTGAAACGGTCTCCCAATCTGCGTCGGGTCTCACCAATACACAGGAGGCCACTCCGGGAGAACTGGATGCAGTAGATGAGCCTAACAGACTCACAGGTGAAGTGTTGCCTCGGCTGGAAGGACTGAATGGTAGTGAGGGAGGAGGTGTAGGGACAGGTGTAACACTCGTTCCGCTTGCAAGGATAAGTGCCAGGAGGGAGATCAGTGGGGAAGGATGAATGGACAAGGGAGTCGTGTAGAAAGTGATTCCTGCGGAACACAGAAAGAAGGGGGTAGGGAAAGATGTGTGTGGTGGTGGGATCCTGTTGGAGATGGCGGAAGTTACAGAGAGTTACGCACTGGGCGCAGAGGCTCGTGAGGTGGTAGGGAACTACCCTGAAGTTTCTCCACTAGTTAGTTTTTTGCTGCAGACTACAGTATGCTCAGTTTCTTGTGTGAACATTCCAGTCAAGTTGTTCAGAATAAGTTTGTGCTGAGGAAGTACCTTACAAAATTTCTTCATGTCATAAGAGGCTATTCAACCCATTGAGTCTATGCCAGTTCAGTGACTCAATCCCATTCACCCACTCATTTCTCACACACACCCATCAACTCTTCCCACCCACCTACACCAGGGACAAGTTACTGTGGCCAACTATCTATCATCAAGTGCCTGCGATGTGGCAGGAAGTTGGAGCATCTTGAGGAAATTTACACGAAAGAAGGATGAAGACACAAACTCTTCAGAGTAGGCAGCTGAGATCAGATTCAAACCTGGGTCACTGTAACTATGCATCAATAGCACTAACTGCTGCACCAGTGAAAGAATCATTTGTCAATCAAACTTCTTGAACATGACATCTCTGTTAACACCTTTGGTGAATAAAAATAGATGCATGTTTCTTGTTGTCCTGGAAGAGATCTCTAGAGAGAATTAGACCCAGATGTGCCACATGTGTAAAGACGATCAAGGTCCCACTATGACTCGGACTTCTGGCACTCTGCAGTTTTAATGACAAAACATGGGTATCAAAAATTTAAAATGCTCTCTTGCCTCCTTCCCTCTGCTTCTCCACAGAAATCAAACCCCTAGTTCTCTTTGTTACTCAAACTAACAAAGAGAGTTTATCCAGCTGCTGTTTAGCATAAATATTTGTGCTATGTGCCAGAAAAGAATGGAGCACTTGAGTGGTTGGGGATCTGTTCTACATACATGGCTGACATACCTTGAATTCCAGTGATCTTGAGAAATTGAATGAATTTTGAATGGTGACGCCTATGAATAGCCCTCAGTCTTTGGCAGAAATTCCAAAAAAAAGCATGTATTGCAGCCTTTAAAAAGCACCAGCAGCAATTTGGGCCATTTCTGTGAAGTGAGGATTGTGCTAAAGGGCACTTGATCTTCTCTCAAAGCAGCCTTGTGTGTGTATGTTTGTGCAGCATCCCAGTCCTGAAACAAACCCCACCCCAGCACCTGACCCCTAAGCCTTTTTGCCTTGGTACTTTCTCTTCCTTCAAGAGGCATTTGTCTAGCCTCTGTCACAACCTGCAAATCATTCCTCAGCCAACAACTCCAAAGACAAATTACCCGTTCATAAACACGAGAGATTCTTCAGATGTTGGCAATCCAGAGCCCCCCCCGCCCCCACCCCCCCCCCCCACACACACACACACACACACAGTCCTGATGAAGGGTCTCGGCCCAAAAGGTTGGCTTACTCTTTTCCATGGATGCTGCCTGGCCTTCTGAGTTCCTTCAGCATTGTATGTGTTGCTTCAATTCCTTGGTAAAATCCTTAGAACAAGCTTGTAAAAGGTGCGATGTAAATGTATGCCCATCACCTGTTTTTCAGTGATGAAATCAGTAGGGAAATAGGCAACGCCAGACAAAGTTAGTGAAGGTGTTTGAAAGGGCAGTGAAATAAATTTACCTGGTTATAATTCTCATAATCTCTGGAGAAAGTTCTTTGAGATATACATGAGTAATTTCACTTTGTGCTTTGGGCATCTTACAGCATAATAGAGCTGATGGGGGTTTTCAACGAATGGGAGGGCTGATAACCAAAGGACATGGACTTAAAGTTACCTTATAATGACCTTGATGATATTTGTAAAATTATGAGGGCCATAAATAAAGTGAATGGTCACAGTTATTTTACCAGGGTAGGGGAGTTTTAAACTAAAAGGCATAGGTTTAAAAGGTGAGGAGACAGATTTTCACACAGAAGCTGGTGGGTATTTTTTTAAACGGTTGGCTTTATTTGTCAAAACATAGTGAAGTGTGTGTTGTTTACGTCAATGACCAATGCAGTCCAAGGACGTGCTGAGAGCAGCCCACAAGTGTCACCATGCCTCTGGCACCAACATAGCATACCCACAACTTACTAACCTGTACGTCTTTGGAATGAAGCAGAACACCCCGAGGAAACCCGCTCCTTACAGAGAGCTGCGGGAATCGAACCCCAATCTTATAGCCGACTCTGTAAAGCATTACAATAACAGTTATGCTACTGCGCCTTCTACTCTACTAAGTATATGGAACAAGGAAGTGACAGAGGCGGTTACGGTTACAACATCTAAAGGACATTTGGACAGGTTCATGGATAGGAAAAGTTTAGAGGAACCTGGGCCAAACGCAGGCAAATGGGACCAACTCCAAAAGCAGCTTGGTCAGCATGGATGGGTTGGGCTTAAGGGCCTGTTATGACTCCATGACTAATCAGGAAAAGGGGAGATGGGAAAACTTCCTTTACTGCATTGAGTTTTTCTGAATTTGATCGACATGCTGAACCAGATTTAGCAACTTATGAAAGGGAACTAAATAAATCCTTGGAAAGTGTGGCACAAGATGGCGGAATCCTTGGAAAACTTTTCAGAACTCTAGGAAAACTAGAGGGAATAGAATTAATTCCTAACACAAAATCATTAAATACAATAGAACAGAGTACCACAAAGTAATCATTCAGAAAGCCAGTATATATACCATGGGCTGAATGCCCTTTGATGCCATATAATTCTAGACACGTTGCATGCTTAAACCTTTCAGTGCATGGCATATATGTAGAAATAATGAAATAATAAGATACTACATCTCAAGTGGGTCTCATTTGTGACCAGTTTAGACAAGCAATCAGCATGAAATTGAAAGCACGGGCAGAAGTCTTGGTCTTCTCCTTGTTTTGTGTTCCCAGGTATAAAAATAATCAGAAGTAGTATTCTGAGATGTGTTGTTCTTTAGTTGAGTAGTTGGTGCTGTTTGAAATACTGAGCAGGTTGGAGCTCTTTTGAATGGAAGGAAAAAGAATGGGGAGGACCTCAGGATTTGATTTAGACTGTCAAGTACTTTATGAAGATTACCAGGGTTCCAGGGATTTGAGTGTGAACCACAGGTCACTTCGGGCAGCTGTTGACAACTGAATTCCTCCCAATCATATACAGCACAGACATGCACTTGGCATCAAAGCTGCATGAAGACACAGTTAGAATCTTGGAGCTGAATGTTCTCAGGATAAGCTGCCTGCAGGTCTGTTTTCAGATGTCTAAAACAATGTTTAAGGATTTGACAGTGTCGAGGCAGGGAAATTTTTTCTACATGTGGGATTGTGCTAAACCAGGTCTCATCACTATAGCTTATTCACTGATGTCAGTCAGGTCTTCAGGAGAAATTTCTGTATCCATTGACTGATTATAATATTGAATTTGACTGATTTATAATATGGAATAAAATGGAAAGTGAGGGAAATACTCATTATGTCAGCCAGCAACTGTAGAGAGGAACAGAACTAATGTTTCATGTTGATAAAACTTCATCAGAATTGCTGTCACATGGGGTAACTGAGGTGAACAGGACCAGACTCTTTTAAGAAAACACTAGATAAACATGAAGGCAAAAATAATAAATATAGAAAAGCGTGAGATGATGTCGAGTAACAGGGGACTGACGTGGAGCATAACCTATGGGAAAGACCAGCTGAACCAAACACTGATATTGTTCTCCTATTTGGGATGAAAGCCACATCATTTCTGGGAGGCCGTTCTTCTGTGCTTGGTCCATTCCATCTGAAAACTTCCAATAGCCTGCATTAAAGTTACACAGTTAGAATTTGCAAGCAGGAGTTCCTGCTTCTGTTGCCTTAGCATGGACTCCAATCCAATAGATAGATTTTATTGAATTGCTGCCAGCACGAGATACAGCAATCACAGTAGCAAAAGATACTTTTTCTTCCATATTTCTGAAGATTTTAGTGTGGTTTGGCTTTGTGTTTGGCTTTTATCTGTGGCTCAGCGGATATCACGGAACTCTACAGCACAGGAACTGGTCCAATGACCAAGCCAACCATTTTGCCTTCTACACTAATCCCATTTGCCTGTGTAAGGACTATATCTTTCTAGCCTTTTCTGTTTAAGTATATGTTATAGAAACCTAGAAAACCTACAGCACAATACAGGCCCTTCGGCCCACAAAGCTGTGCCAAACATGTACTTACTTTAGAAATTACCTAGGGTTACCCATAGCTCTCTATTTTTCTAAGCTCCATGTACCTATCCAGAAGTCTCTTAAAAGACTGTACTTAAGTGTTACTTAAGTGAATGCCTACACTGTACTGCTGCTGCAAATCAATACATTTCCTTGTCATATAAGGCAGTAATAATAAACCTGCTTCTGATTCTGTTAAGGAAAACAATTTTGATTATATACACTATGCTTCTCATAATCTTACATACTTCTCAGCCCCTTTGTTCCAAGGAAAACAACCTATCCAATCTTCTCCCATAACTAAAGTCCTCCAATCCAGATGACATCCTCTGTACGTCCTTCCAATGGTGCGGCAACCAGAAATACAGACAATATTTCAAGTGCAACCTACCTAGTCTTTTGTAGAGTTATAATATATCCCTCCAAATGTTATATTTTACGCTCTGACCTATGAAGGAAAGCATGCCATGTGCCTTTTCAACTGCTCTGTCAATCTACATTGCCAAATTCAGGGAAATATGGACTTGAACCTCTTCATCAACACTCCTTAGCACCATACCATTTATTATATATGCTCTGCCTCTCTTCAACTTCTCAAAATACATAATTTTCCACTTGTAAGGATTAACTTCCATCAGCCAACACTCAATCAGCTTTTCATCTGATTGATATGGCTTGGACCCACATCTCACTGAGGCGTGGGTTCAAAACCCAACCAGAGTTTTGAAGGCAAAAAGGGTATTAAGGGTTGCAACATTGTCATTTGGATAAAGTGTTAAACCTTCTGAGTAGACACAAAGGTCCAAAAGCACTCTTTGAAAAAGAGCAATAGCCTTATTCCAGTGCCCTGGCCAATAATTATTCCTTAACCAACTTCACTAGAACACTTACCTGCTCATGTCCACATGGGACCTTGCTGTTTGCATATTGATTGCTTTGTTTGACACACTTCTGGCACTTCAGCCCACCCTTACCACTGGGCTGATGCATCAGACCGGCTTATGTACTCACGACTAAGCTTTGGATTGATCGAGGGCTAAGAAATAAGAGTGTTACTGACTGATCCAATCTCTGAAAGGCAGCACGATAGTGTAACAGCATAACGCTATTACAGTACCAGCGACTTAGCTTCATTTCCTGCCGCCGTCTGTAAGGAGTTTGTATGTCCTCCCAGTGGAATGTGTGGGTTTTCCATGGCTGCTCCAGTTTCCTCAGACAGTCCAAAGACGTACCAGTTAGTAGGTTAATTGGTCACATGGGTGGAGTGGGGTCATTGGGCCGGAAGGGCCTGTTACTGTGCTGTAACTCTAAATACATAAGTCATTGTCTTCTCTCAACCATCAATCGAGATTAAGCATGCCTTGCCTCCACCATGGTTTAGTGGGTTCTGCACTCTGGGTATCTTTAAATGAAATAAATAAATAAATCTCCCTTTCGGTACTGTTTGCTGGCTCAGGAAGTTTGCTTCTGTCAAGGTTCTTCATGATTGCTTATCAGTAAACACTTCATGGAGTCATAGAAACGTACAGCATGGAAACAGGCCCCACGGCTAACTTATCCATGCAGACCAAACCGAGCCAGTCCCATCTGCCAACATTTGGCCCATATCTCCCCATCCATGTCCCTGTCCAAATAGCTATTAAACATGGTAATTGTGCCCACTTCTATAGCTTCCTTGGTGTTTCATTTCATAACCCCTACCCACCGTCTGTGGGAAAATGTTAACCCTTAGGTCCCTTTCAGATTTTTGTCCTCCCCTTAAACTCTAGTCTTAGACTCCCCTACCCTTTGAAAACATCTGTGACTGCCCACTTACTCTGTATACAGTATGTCCTCATGATTTTATATAACTCTGTAAGGTCCCCCCTCAACATCCCATGCAACAGAGAATAAAGTCCCAGTTTATCCAGCTTCTCCTTATAAGTCAAGCCCCCTAATCGTAGTAATATCTCATGAATCCTTTCTGCATCCTTTCCAGCTTATGACATCCTTATCTTCATGCAGTTAGTTTGCAAAGGTTCCAGGAATGTCCTCAATGATAAGAGATTGCTGTCACACATCACATTCAAAACACTGAGTAAATGCAAAGAAAAATAACATTTGTGTCTTTTATAGACAGAAAGGTCAGTTTTCTGCAACCACAGGGAGCGATGTATGTGACCAAGTGAATCAGGTGGCCTGCTCTCCAGGCAACCAGTCAGAGTTGTTTTAAAACAAACAGGCCCTTTTTTATTCCGTAAAAGCTACATGAGACATTTGACACATGCACCGCATGTCTGCTGTCTGAAAGAAATCATTCATGAAGCAAGTTTTAGGGAATGCCAGAAAAATTCCATTGAAATCTCAAACTTAATTACTAACATAAGAGTTCCCCAAGCTCTGAACATTTGAGTGATACTTAATTTTAAAAGATTTTTAAAAATCTTTTGTGTCAGCAAAAAAACTCTTTGGGTCAGGCAGCATCCATGGAGGCAAAGTGATGGTTGATGACTATAACATCTGAACCTCTTTTGTCTCTGTTATGCGGGCTGTTTGACTTGATAACCTTACAAATGCATTTTCAATTCTCAGCACATGTGATGGATTATATTGACTGTTGTGTGTTACTTGGTGTGCAGATAGATTCCACTGACAGTAATACAGCAAATGATCAGGTTAACGCTGCAGTAGGCGGGCTTTGTTGAAGGATATTGGCCTGAGACCCTTGGCTTTTGGAACTGTCATCAATTTCTCAGAAAAGTATTGATGTAACTCTGGGGAGAATCCACATGAACCATATGCCATACTTCCCCACCTGATAAAATGAATATGAGTTGAAGCATACTTAAGTTGTTTTTTTATAAGTTCCCATAGAGCCCCCCACTAATCCTCTCCACCATTCGTACACCCCGTTTTACAATGTTTCCATTTTGCTCGATGTGTAGGGTTGGATGTTTCATGTTCATCACCTCAGGCAGTGCAGGAAAGTGGCTCTCAGCTCCAGGGAAACAGGTTTAATTCTGATCTTGAATGCTGTCTATGTGGAGTTTGCATGTTCTACCTATATCCCTGCTGGTTTCCCTTTGGCATTCCAGTTTCTTCACGCATCCCAAGCATATGCTGATTGGTTAATTAAGGATTGAAAATTACCCCTTAGTGTTGGTGAATGGCAAAAAGAAACCATGGAGAGTAGATGGGCATACGTGAGGGAGATAAATTGTAGAGATGCAGAGAAACAATGTGAAGGAGAATGGGATTGCTCCCTTGGTGCTGGTAATGACCTAATGGGCAGAAATGTCTTCTGTATTATTATTATTGTTATTTTAAGAATATTTTTTCTCAGCTCCAGCTGGTAAAACATGAGGTACGGGCATAGCCAAGCACATTCATTTCTAAATTACTAGGAATTTTCAGACTATTTTAGTAGTGTTCAGTATTGTGGCTTTCTGAAGATTTACATAAATATTGCTGTGTGGACCTAATTGTTTACTGCTATTATGTAGTGACTTTGGGATGATACCAGTTGTACATATTACTATTGGGATGATGTATACCCTGTTCATGTTGCATAGTCCTTCAATTTCCTCTTTTAATTCAGCATATTTCTGGTGTATTTCACTTATTGATTTCTGTACGTTGCATGTGTTTGGATTGGTTATATCTATTAAATTTGTTCTTGCTTGTTTGTCCTGTAATATTATATCTGGACAGTTATTATGGATTGTCCTATCTGTAATAACAGATCAGTCATAATGTAATTTTTGAGACTTTGACTCTAAAACTGGACCAGATTTGTATTTATAATAAGGTACAATATCTTCTATTATTAGTTTGTATTTTAAAGAAGATTTTAGTGAATGATGTTTGCCATTTGATTGTGCCTGTGTAAGTAATCAGATTGAGTTAAACTGCTGCAGGATCCTGTAATGTGTTAGATTTGTCTGTGAAGGTTCTCAGTCATCCAGGTCATTGTACATCATTCAGTAGTAAATCAAGGCAACTGGACTTCCTGGGTTGTCTGAAAGACATTTCACCACTCATCCAAGAGGCTTCTTCCATTCTAATCTACAGTGGGTATTTTTTTGGGTTTCAACTCTGAGAGTTGTTCAAAGGTATAGCAATCACATGAGGATCATTAAGAGTCATAGAGGTAATGAGAGGATGATTAGTCTTATCTTTGGTGAATGGAGGTGTGAACTGTTGTGGATATGCTGGTGTAGAGATGTTAGATGTTAGGAAATTCTTTATTTTAAAGAAGTCATCTTTGTTAAATTGGAAAACCCATCCCTGAACAGAGGGGGTGGGGTATGACACCACCTATCAGCTACTTACAATGTAGTCCTAACATCTCTACCCCTGGCACGAGAACAGATTAGAACTGGAGAAGCGTCTCGGATGAGTGGTGAAAGATCTTCTAGACAACACAGCAAGTCCAGTTGCCTTGATTTACTACTACTTGATAAATGTGTTGGATTGTTCCTGGCATTTTCTGCATTTACTATCTGGAATTTGTTGATCCTTTATTATGTATTTTTGATGATTTTTAAAAATATTATTATTATTATTATTAGAAGGCAGGATATTTGTACGAAGTTAGCTATAGGTAGAAGTAACTATAGGAAACAGTTAAGATTATTGTTAATGAAGAGAAATTGTTTCCGGTGGTAACCAACTCAGTAACAGTTTTTAAAAATTGATATAAAGACAAAGGAAATTGTGTTTCTGCAATGTGAAAGCATCTGTCTGAAAGGGTGATGTAGTAGTACCCATTCAGAAAGAAGTAGAAAAACAATCTAATATCACTCTGTGTGGTGCTGCAATGCCAGAATGATCATCTCGTGATCAATTAGTTCCACTCCCCTGCCTTTATCTTACATCTCTGGAGACATTTTCCTTCCACGTGTTTGTCCAGTTCCCTTTTGAAAGGTTACTATTAAACTTGCTCACAGCCCTTCCAGATAGTGCTATGCAGACTGTAACATACAGTTTTTAAAAAGTCTCCCATGTCTGTTCATTGCAGAAGACCAGAAGACATAGGAGCAGAAATAGGCCATTCAGCCCATTGAGTCTGCTCTACCATTCAATCAAGGCTGATTTATTATTCTTCTCAATCCCATTCTCCTGTCATCCATGTCCTGGTAACCTTTCATACCCTGACTAATCAGGAACCTATCAACTTCTGCTTTAAATATACTCTATGACTTGGCCTCCACAGCTGTCTGTGGCAATGAATTCCACAGGTTCACCACTCTCTGGCTAAAGAACTTCAACCTTATCTCTGTTCTAAAGGGAAGTCTTTCTAATTTGAGGCAGTGCCCTGTGGTCCTAGACTATTATTTTAATTCTGCTTGAGTTACTTGCCACTGAAAACTATTTTATTACCTCCATCAAAAGCCCTCAAACACGATCAGCTCTATTAAAGCTTCCCTTAACTTTCCCTTCTTTAAGATTCAAGATTGTTAACTAAGGTCCCTGACTAGAACCTGGAGAAGCCACAGCATTTCTGTGCACCGCCATTTCTTCTGTTTAAGGAGAATAATCCTCACTGCTTCAACCTCTACTTCTGCCTCAATACCTTGTTTCTGAGTATCAGGGAATTATTCTTGGAAGAATTGTTTCACTGAGGTAGTGGAGACTTCCTTTCATACTTGGAATTGGCACCCTATCTTGTGAAGGGAAGCTGCTGAGGCTCAGTCTGACAAGATTCAAGGCTGCTTAATGTTGTTTCAGTGTCATTTCCTGTACACACGTGTTAAGGAGAATAAAATATTTGTTAATCCGGATCCAATGCAGCACAAAAACCACAAATGATTAAGAACACAATAATATAATAATAAGTTTTTGACAGAAGGTATAACACATCTCTTACTTAAAGGAGAAATCACAAATGGCCTATCAAAGTATCATCCTATTGCTTGTTTACAAACTATGTATAAAACTGTAAAATCATGTATCTCCCAACTACTCACACTTGCTTAGATAACCACAATATACTTTCAGAAGAGCAAAGGTTGCTCTAAGAGTATGAAAGGATGTAAAGAAGAACTAATAATAGATTCTGAAATTCTGAATCAAGCTCAGTGGAAAAGCAGAAATCTTTCATGTTGTTATATTGACTACCAAAAAGCATTTGATCCTGTCCCACACTCGTGCTTAATAGAAGCTCTTAACATATACAAGTGACACTCAATACTTGTGAAATTCCTTCAACATCTGATGAAACATTGGTGTACTATAATCACCCTATCTATGAACAACAAAAAAAGAGCAACCAGCATTGTCAACAAACTGGGGTATTTTCCAGCATGACTCAGTAAGCCAACTATGGTTTTGTCTAGCTTTAAATCCACTCTCTAATTTACTGAGTCGGACAAAAATAGGGTATCAAATCAGAAACAAGCAAATAAATTCTACCTTGTCACCCCTTCTATATATTTGCAATTACATGCTCCTTCATCATTAAAGCTAAAACAATTAATACCAATAGTAGAACTTTTTTCTAAAGATATAATCATGAACTTTGAACTAGATAAGTGCAGAACATAAGTTTAAAGAAAGGTACAATAGAAAACAGCGCAGCAGGATACAACAGAACCAATGGATAAAAATGTAACATATCTGGGATATCAACAAGCAAAGAAAATAGATCATACTGCAATAAAGGGAAAACTTTCAACAGAATTTACTTCAATGCTTAAGAAAATATGCCAGAGAGAGCTCAATAGTAAAAATATTCCCAAGGCAATACACACTTTCACTATACCCATATTAATAGCTTGGTCCAAAACCGATCTGGAGAATTTACAAGAAATATAAGAACTGAAATGACAAGTTTTAGAAAATGCTTCACACTTGAGCACACTCATATTAACACTGCCTAGGAAAGGAGGAGGAAGAGAAATAACAGACATAAAAAATTGACACTACAGTCAGATAAAACTTCTAAGGATATATTTTCACCAACAAAAAGAGGATTCAGCACTCCACAAGAGCATACACAATTCTGATAAGAAGTACACACCACTAAACTTAAATGAACGCACGACCCAGAAAAATGAAGAAATTATCACTACAGAAGAAAAAGTTAGCCAATGGAAGAGCAAGACCCTCATGGAAGTCATCGCCACGATCTGAGCAGACTAGATGTTGACAAGGAAGCATTGAACGCCTGCTCAGAGTCAGAGACCTCTTCCCAGAAACAGAGAGGTTCCTTGTGGCAATTAAGGACCAGGTGGTTAACACAAAATGTTCTCAAAAATGCATAATAAAAGACCAACAAATTCAAGACAATAAATTCAGAAAATGGCAAAAGAAACCAGAAACAGCCCAACACATTACAGGATCCTGCGGCAGCTTCACTCAATCTAATTACTTACACAGACACAATTAAGTGGCACTTACACATCATTCACCAAAATCTTGCTTCAAAATACAGAAAACACCATAGCTTAGTATAAATACAAGCCTGAACCAGTTACAGAGTCAGTCACACAAATTATATTGTGACCAATTTAATCTTTTGTAATTTTTTTTTGAAGTTCATCAGCAAACAAACATTTCCATAAGGTGTATTTCAGACATTGTACATATATATCATTTAATCATATATATCACAAATCTCCACAAAGTGTTCATCTGAATAGGGTGATCCATAGTAACCATCCAGATATAATAATACAGGACAAACAAGCAAGAACAACTTACTGAATAGACAGAGCCATTCCTAACACACATAACATACAGAAATCAATAAGTGAAAACACCAGAAATATGGCGAATTAAAACATTCCCATGAACACTGTAATCATTTCCAAGTACCATCGTACACTATGTAACCTACTCTAAGATCAACCTAACCCTTCCCTTCCACATAGCTCTCCATTTTTCTATCATCCATGATGGATCTTTAATTCATCATCTTAGAGTAGGTTAAAGGGTCAGCACTACATCATAGGTTGAAGGGTCTGTACTGAGCTGTAGTGCTCTATGTTCTATAACAAGCACAATGGCGGTCGCTCGCCATAGTTGATATTAATTTTCCATCTGGGTTCTGTTAATACTTGCATGATGTAATGGGGAGTTTTAATAATATTTACAAAGAGACCCCCATTCTTAGGAGTGAGTCATTATCTAAGTTTGTCGTCAGGTGTGTTTAAAAATGATTATTCTTAATGCAATGGAAGTTGGATCTCTATATTGTCCCCTCATAAGAAAATGGCCTCAGGAGTTTAATATCTATACATGGAAAACATACTGAGCCAGGAAGTATCAGAGAGCCGACTGAAAGGAGTTGGTTGATCACACGTACAGTATAACTTGTTAGCTGTATTTATACATTTGCCTCCAATATAAAGAGACCGTTCTAAGTCCTTGGTTTACCCAAAAAATACATTGGTAGGTTTCAAATTTCACAGAATTATGGTAACTTCTTCACAAACAGTTCATTACTTGATATGTTCAGTCTCTGGAAATTTACCATGCATAATGTGGCTTTATAACTTAAAATTACAGCTTTCATTTGAACAATCAAGAAGTAAGTAAGTAAGTGTGTGTGTGTGTATTTTACACCAATAGAACTATTGGATCTCATTATAAAGTGATTCTTCCTTTAGGGGTTTTATGTAAAGTTTATTTAACTAAATTTGAGAGAATGAATTGTTAGTGTGTAGAAATCGATCCAGTGTAATGCTGAATGAAATTGAATGGACATTTCCTGGCTAGAAAGGAGCTAGGTCCTGTTCTTTTTAATCTCAGGTGAGGTATAAAGAGAGGTTACTTACCTTGACCTTATCACTTGTGTTAGAGTTGTTGTGGGCTTCCTATACCACATCATAATGTTGTTTATACTGCAAAGCACATACGAGAGGAGGGCATCTTGGCTTGGCTATGATGCTGCTTGCATCTGATGCTTAGTATGGAGAACAGTGCTGGTCTGTGTTGTTAGTGACAAATGAATGCTTTTATTTAGAGATACAGCACAGTAACAGGCCTTTTCGGCCTAATTAGCCTTCACTGCCCAATTAACCCTACTAATCATACGTCCTTGGAATGTGGGAGAAAACCCACATGGTCATGGGGAGAATGTACAAATTCTTTTATATAGAATTAGGTCATATAATCCTACTAAGTAATAGGTCGGTACAACATCATCAGCTGAAGGGCCTGTACTATGCTGTAATGTTCTATAATCACCTGTGAAATCAGAAAAATACAGAGGAAGATCCTACCCCTCATAAAACTCTAGCTTGACAGTCAGATTCCATATGGCAGCATATTCCATGCACCCAACACTCTCTGTGTGGAAAAATAATCTACCTCTGATATCCATTGATACATATCTCCAATTATCTTAAAATTATTCCCTCTCATATTAGCCATTTCCGCACTGGGATAACAGCACTGGCTGCCCACTCTAACTATTCCTCTTAACGTCATATAAATGCATATTTATCAGACAAATGCAAGCTGTTTTTTATTTATTACAGCAAGGAGTCCAAGCCTCTGAAGTTGAAGGTGTGAATGGGGCTGAGAAGGTGTAGCGGGAATTAATGATGAAAAGTGTCACATGAGTTATTAGAAAGTTGTCGGTTTATCTCTCTGGGGGGGAAGGGGAAGTAACAGCATTCACCTCTGTGAATTAGCTCTCAGTTAGTCAGTATATCAGTTTAATTTTTTTCATCTGCACAATCATCTCTTTCTTTCTCAATCTCTCGTTTTCTCTTCTCCTCTAGTTCCACACCCTGGTGAGAGCTCTAAATATTGAGAGCTCCACCTTGGACCATTTGAGATCCTTCTTCCTTGGCTCCTCACCCCTCAGTAACCTTGACTTCAGCTTTCTGGGCCCTAAATTCTGCAATTCTCTCCCCAGACATTCACTTGCCATACCCTGGCTTATCACCTTTAAGACATTTTTTAATGCCTAGCCTGTTTACCTGTTAATGCCTACCGATACACTACATCTCATTATGCTGCCCGGTGTCACTTTTGTGAAGTGCCAGGAATACCATTACCATTTGCAATCATGATGGAAATGCAGTTTCTTTCACTAGATGAACACTGGGATGTGAACGCAAGAGATTCTGCAGATACTGGGAATCTTGAGTAACACACACAAAGTGCTGGAGGAACTCAGCAAGTCAGGCAGTATCTGTGGAGGGAAATAAATAGTCAAAGTTTTGAGTTGAGACCCATCATCAGGACTGGAAAGGAAGGGGGAAGAATCCAGAATAAGAATGTGAGGGGAGGGGAAGGTGGGGTAGGTGGTGGGAGAGGAGTGATGCCATGAGAAGCTGGCAGGAGATAGGTGGAAAAGATAAGGAGCTGAAAAAGAAGAAATCTGACAGTAGAGGAGCGTGGACCATGGGATAAAGGGAAGGAGGAGGTGATAGGCAGGTGAGGAGAAGAGAAGGGGTAAGAAGGGAGCCAAAGTGATGAGTAGAAGACGAGAAATGGTGGGGGGGGGGGGGAGAAATTGCCGAAAATGAATGTTTGAGACGTCGAGTTGGAAGCTACTCAGAAAGAATATGATGTTTGCTCCTCCAACCTGAGAGTATCCTTATCATGAACAATAGGATGTATTGGAGGTGAAACTTGTGAACCACTGTTTCTGATTTGTTTCTTCTGCTTAGACTAATTCCCAATCCCTCTCCCCCACTATCCACTCTTCCTACATGAGCCCAGGTTGTTGCTGGGCAGAAAGTTTTTTTTTGTAATTTATTTTTTTATTGAAGTTTATCATCAAACAAACATTTCCATAAGATGTATTTCAGACATTGTACATATATATCGTATAATCATATATATCACAAAATCTCCACAAAGTATTTATCTGGGGTATACACTTATAGAAAAGAGTGGAAAGAGAAAACAAGCAAAAGGAAAGAACTATGTACAAGTAAGGAGTGATTTTTTTTTACAACAGATTCATTAATTTGTGAGAATAAAATCAGGCCTATGAGGCATTATGTAGTTAAACTATTTTTCCCAGTATGAATCAAATTGTTCCAGCTTATGGTTAACAGATGCTGTCATCTTCTCCATTTTGTAAATGTCCATTGTAATTTCCATCTATGTATTTAAAGTTGGGCTCTCCTGTGATAACCATTTCCTGGTAAGAGTCTTTTTACCAGCCATCAACAGTATATTCATTAAATATTTATCTCTTTTCAACCATTCTTGAGGTATATATCCAAAGTATATGGTCTTACTCTCCAAGGGTATTTCAGATTTAAAGATGTCTTGTAGGGCATTGTGTATCCCTCTCCAATAGTTTTTGATAACAGGGCAGTCCCAAAAAATATGACAATGATTTGCATTTTGATTTCCACAATTTCTCCAGCAAACAAGGAGGTTACTATCATAATGGGATTTCTGAGAGGGTGTAATAAAATATCTTATCAAGTTTTTCCATCCAAACTCCCTCCGTTTCTGTGAACTAGTACGCTTCCATTGATATCTCCATATTGTTGTCCATTCTTCCTCAGACATAATTATCCCTCCTTCCTTCTCCCATTTTGTTTTAATGTATGAAGTCGAATGTGTTTTAAGATTTGACAACCCCTTATACATGCTTGAAATGATTCTACTGTAGCAGTGTGCTACACGCAGCGCTAAAATTACGACACGGAGTCGGTAACTGCAGTCGAAGGAAAAAAAACTTTATTTGAAATCCTCAGCCTCACTTTTAAGCCTCCCTCAACCTGCCCCCCCCCCCGTGGTGCAGAGGCTCCAAAGCTCTGTGCTCGCAAACCCCCGTAGGCTATCTAATTGTGAGCCGGTTCGGATGTGCCAGGAAATGGGTCGCCACACTACTACCATTATCTGAATTATATGCTTTTCTAAAGAGTTCTATCAAGCATATATTTGCCTTGGTTACATTTTTAAGTGTCTTATTAACATATTGTCGCATCTGTAAATACCGATAAAAATCTTGTTTTTCTAATAAGTGTTTCTCTTTAAGCATTTCAAAACTGAACAGTGTTCCTTCTTTCATTATGTTGTAAAGAACTGTTATTCCTTTAGCTGTCCAGTCCTTAAATCTAGCATCCAATTTATTTGGTGTAAAATCAGAGTCATATGCACATAATTTAAGAATTGCAATATCTCCCTCTAGATTATATTCTTTTATACTAGTTTTCCATATTTTAAGAGTCAATTTCACCCATGGGTTATCAATAGTATTTATGTACCTTTGCAGGTTGTTATCAGCCAAAATTGCTTGTATGGGGATGGGAAGTACCCGCTCCTCAAAGTTTTTCCATTGAGCGTCATATGATGGGTTGCACCAACATATCACAGCTCTCAACTGTGCTGCAAAATAATAATCTCTAAGAGAGGGCAAGCCCCATCCCCCCTTTTCCTTTGCTAATTGCAAAGTTTTGAGATGAACTCTAGGCCTTTTACCCTGCCAAATATACCTTGATAGCATCGTGTTCCATTCACTGAATTGATTTTGATTAATCTCTATTGGTAGGGTCTGAAAGAGATACAACAGTCTGGGCAGTATATTCATTTTAATAGACTCAATCCTTGAACTGAGACTGAAAAAAGGAATCAGGCTCCATCTTGCCACATCTTCTTTAACTTTTTTGTATAAAGGCTAATAATTACATTCCGATAATTTTGCCAAATCTTTTGGCATAATGATGCCCAAATATTTGAAAGACTCTGTGTGCCACGCCCAGGGATATCGACTTTCAATTTCTCTTGGTGGGCTATAGTAATATGAAAGTAATTGGGTTTTATCTATGTTGATCTTGTGTCCTGATAATTGACCATATTGTTCAAAGGATTGCATCAAATTAAGTAAAGAGTATGTTGGTTGCCCTAGATAGATCAAAATGTCATCCGCATAACAAGCCAATTTATGCTCTGTCTCTTTAATAGTAATTCCCCTGATATCTTCATTTTGTCTGATGTATTGAGCTAATGGTTCCAGATATAACGCGAAGTGTAGTCGTGACCATGCACAACCCTGTCTTGTGCCCCTTTCTAGGGTAAGACTATTTGATAAATATCCATTGATTTTAATCCTAGCAGTAGGATTGTCATATAGTGTCTGTATATTTTTAATAATTGTGTCTTGGAAACCAAACCTATGTAAAACTCTGTAAAGAAAATTCCAATTAACTAAATCAAATGCTTTTTCAGCATCCATGCTTATCACAATTGCTTTGATTTTTTTTTTGTATATGATCCATAATGTGAAGTGTCCTTCGTATATTGTCTTGTGTCTGGCGTTGTCGTATAAAACCTGTCTGATCATTACGTATCAGTATGGGTAGAAACTCCACTAATCGTTTGGCCATGATGGAGGTAAATAACCTATAATCTACATTAAGAATGGATATTGGTCTAAATGACCCGCATTCTATTTTATCCTTACCTTCTTTCGGTATAGCTGAGATTATCACTTCCTTCCAACTGGGTGGCATTTGTGCCTTTTTTAGAGCCCAGTTCAGTGTGGGGAGTAAAACAGGAATTAACTCATTTTTAAATTCTTTGTACCACTCTGCCGTATACCCATCTGATCCTGGTGACTTGCTTAATTTAAGCCTACTAATTGCAGCTTTTAATTCAACTTCAGTTATGTCAGCAGTCATCCTTCTGTTTTGTTCTTTGCTTAAAGTGGGTAACTCTAGAGAATTCAAGAAGGTGTCAGTTTGGGTTATGCTTCCCCCTGGAACTTTGGAATATAGTGTTTTGTAAAACACTTCAAAAGCTTCTTGAATTTCACTTAGCTTATTTTTTATCATTTTCATTCTTGGGTCCCTAATTCTATGAATTGTATTTTCTGCTATCTTTATTTTCAGTTTCCACACCAGTATTTTCGTAGATTTCGATTTCAGAAACATTAAGTTTTTCCTGATTTCTTGCGTAGCCAAATTATTTATTTCATTCCTAATTCTTGTCGTGTGAGCCCCTTGGGTAAGAGTGACCATAATATGGTGGAATTCTTCATTAAGATGGAGAGTGACACAGTTAATTCAGAAACAAAGGTTCTGAACTTAAAGAAGGGTAACTTTGAAGGTATGAGACGTGAATTAGCTAAGATAGACTGGCAAATGATACTTAAAGGGTTGACGGTGGATATGCAATGGGTTAGGGTTAGGGTTTAAAGATCGCGTGGATGAACTACAACAATTGTTCATCCCAGGTTGGGAAAAGAATAAACCAGGCAAGGTAGTGCACCCGTGGCTGACAAGGGAAATTAGGGATAGTATCAAGTCCAAAGAAGAAACATATAAATTAGCAAAAAAAAAAGCGGCACATCTGAGGACTGGGAGAAATTCAGAGTCCAGCAGAGGAGGACAAAGGGTTTAATTAGGAAAGGGGAAAAAGATTATGAGAGAAGGCTGGCAGGGAACATAAAAACTGACTATAAAAGCCTTTATAGATACGTGAAAAGAAAAAGATTGGTCAAGACAAATGTAGGTCCTTTACAGTCAGAAACAGATGAATTAATCATAGGGAACAAAGACATGGCAGACAAATTGAATAACTACTTTGGTTCTGTCTTCACTAAGGAGGGCATAAATAATCTTCCGTAAATAGTAAGGGACCGAGGGTCCAGTGAGATGGAGGAACTGAGGGAAATACATGTTAGTAGGGAAGTGGTGTTAGGTAAATTGAAGGGATTAAAGGCAGATAAATCCCCAGGGCCACATGGTCTGCATCCCAGAGTGCTTAAGGAAGTAGCCCAAGAAATAGTGGATGCATTAGTGATAATTTTTCAAAACTCCTTAGATTCTGGATTAGTTCCTGAGGATTGGAGGGTGGCTAATGTAACCCCACTTTTTAAAAAAGGAGGGAGAGGGAAACTGGGGAATTATAGACCGGTTAGTCTGACGTCGGTGGTGGGGAAAATGCTAGAGTCGGTTATCAAAGATGTGATAACTGCACATTTGGAAAGAGGTGAAATCATTGGACAAAGTCAGCATGGATTTGTGAAAGGAAAATCATGTCTGATGAATCTTATAGAATTTTTTGAAGATGTAACTAGTAGAGTGGATAGGGGAGAGCCAGTGGATGTGGTATATTTAGATTTTCAAAAGACTTTTGATAAGGTCCCACACAGGAGATAAGTGTGCAAACTTAAAGCACACAGTATTGGGGGTATGGTATTGATGTGGATAGAGAATTGGTTGGCAGACAGGAAGCAAAGAGTGGGAGTAAACAGGACCTTTTCAGAATGGCAGGCAGTGACTAGTGGGATACCGCAAGGCTCAGTGCTGGGACCCCAGTTGTTTACAATATATATTAATGATTTAGACGAGGGAATTAAATGCAGCATCTCCAAGTTTGCGGATGACAGGAAGCTGGGTGGCGGTGTTAGCTGTGAGGAGGATGCTAAGAGGATGCAGGGTGACTTGGATAGGTTAGGTGAGTGGACGAATTCATGGCAGATGCAATTTAATGTGGATAAATGTGAGGTTATCCACTTTGGTTGCAAGAACAGGAAAACAGATTATTATCTGAACGGTAGCCGATTAGGAAAAGGGGAGATGCAACGAGACCTGGGTGTCATTGTACACCAATCATTGAAGGTGGGCATGCAGGTACAGCAGGCGGTGAAAAAGGCGAATGGTACGTTGGCATTCATAGCAAGAGGTTTTGAGTACAGGAGCAGGGAGGTTCTACTGCAGTTGTGCAAGGCCTTGGTGAGACCACACCTAGAATATTGTGTGCAGTTTTGGTCCCCTAATCTGAGGAAAGACATTCTTGCCATAGAGGGAGTACAGAGAAGGTTCACCAGATTGATTCCTGGGATGGCAGGACTTTCATATGAAGAAAGACTGGATCGACTAGGCTTATACTCACTGGAATTTAGAAGATTGAGGGGGGATCTTATTGAAACATATAAAATTCTAAAGGGATTGGACAGGCTTGATGCAGGAAGATTGTTTCCGATGTTGAGAAGTCTAGAATGAGGGGTCACAGTTTAAGGATAAAGGGGAAGCCTTTTAGGACCGAGATGAGGAAAAACTTCTTCACACAGAGAGTGGTGAATCTGTGGAATTCTCTGCCACAAGAAACAGTTGAGGCCGGTTCATTGGCTATATTTAAGAGGAAGTTAGGTATGGCCCTTGTGGCTAAAGGGATCAGAGGGTATGGAGAGAAAGCAGGTACAGGGTTCTGAGTTGGATGATCAGCCATGATCATACTAAATGGCAGTGCAGGCTCAAAGGGCCAAATGGCCTACTCCTGCACTTATTTTCTATGTTTCTATGTTTCTTTTAATTTCCCCTAATGTATCCTGTGCCAAATTCAATTTGTGTTTTTTCTCCAGTTCCTTCAGCCTATTTTTTAATTCCTCTAAAGTTTTATTCCTTATTTTTTTCTTATATGAAGATATCGCTATAATTTTCCCTCTTAAGACCGCCTTCAGAGTATCCCATAAAATGGGAGGTGAAACCTCTCCACTATCATTAAATTCTAAGTAGAGACCAATTTCTTTTTTAATTTGTTCCTTAAAGTACGGATCATTGAGTAGACTTATCGTATTCTTTGGTTGTAGGTCAAAATCAACAGATAAATATATAGGTGCATGGTAACTTACATTTATTTCCACAGGTGTTTATTTTGTCTTTGTCTTTTCCAAATGTTATGAAATAGTCTATTCTTGTATATACAGAATGTGGAGCAGAATAATGAGTGTAATCCCTTCTGTCAGGGAAAAGGTCCTTCCATATATCAATTAAACCAACATCCTCAAAAAGTGTATTAACTTTCTTATGTAAAGATTTTGTTTCATAGGTTTTTCTATTGGAAGAGTCTAAGTTTGGTTGTAATTGTAAATTTAAGTCTCCCCCACATATCAGGAGACCTTCTGTTTCCGTTACCATAATATCAGTAATTTTCTAAAAGAAACCAATATCCCTTCCCGGGGGTGCGTATATATTCAGTAGAGTAACTGAATTGCCGTCTATATTCCCCCTTACCAGAATATATCTGCCTTCTTTATCTCCCATTTTGAATATTTTTTCAAAATTTAGCTTACTTGAGATAAGAATAGCAACTCCTCTCCTGTGTCCTGATTTATATGAGGAGAAAAACAGATTAGTTGTATGCTTAATTTTGCACTGTTTTAATGTTCCTCATTGGGATTTGGGGGTTTTAATTTGTAAAATGTTTTGAAAAACTAATAAAAAAAATTTAAAAAAAGAAAAACAGATTAGTGAAGCCCATTCACTTTAGTTTTTTATGCTCATTATCACTTAAATGAGTTTCCTGTAAATATACTACATGGGCTTGTTCTTTTTTTCATTTTGGATAAAATTATCTTACTTTTGATTGGATTTAATAGCCCATTTACATTAAAAGAAATGAATTTTACCTTGTCCTTAGCCATCTGTATTTATCTGTCAATGTATCATTGAAATTAGAATCAAACTTAATCGATCTACTCCCTGAACAAATAAGAAACAAGAAACTCAAATAATAACAAAAATGGCAACGAACGAGTGATTCCAAGCCTGCGGTCTTTAGTAAAACACCCTGCGTTGAGCTAGAGGAAATGTCTAGCTGTGGGGGATAACCCCTCCTACTTGTGAGTTGAGGGCCCCCATTGCAGTATTCATAAAAGTCAGTGAACAAATCCATTACACAGAAAAGATTTCCCTGTGTACTCCACCTATATATATATACACACATGGATACATATATACACACACACACTCACACACACACACACACATATATACACACATACATACACACACATACACACATACACATATATGCACACATATATATATTCTCATTTTGGTGGGGGAAAAGGAGTAAGAGAGCGAATAAAGAATAACAACTAAGTAATATAAAATCCACATTACAATAAGTATTTCTCGAGATAGGTATATCACCGTGTACTTTTGCTTCCGTTTAGCTCCTCAACATTTTTTAAGTTAGCCAAACCTTATGGCTCTTCTGAAAGAGGTGAGGACTGTCTTTGGGAAACTCCCGGACTCTTCCTGATATGTTTCGGTTTCCTCCCATCTCCTGCCTTCTCGTTTCTTGCACTATTTCCCAAGCCGAGCGGGACAATTCCTCAGCCAGGCTTTCCCTTGTTTTGGTCATGCTGACGGGCAACCCTCTGGCCTTCATGTCTGTAGTCGCCTCTTCCACTGTCTGGTACAACTGCGTCCCGTTGTCATAAAACACTCGAAGTTTAGCAGGGTACTGAGTTTGAAATCTAATCTTATTTTGCTTTAATACTCGCTTTACTTCAAAGTATTCTTTACATTTCTGGAGGACCGCAGGGGGGTAATCTTGGTTGAAATATATTAATTTATCCTCTAAAAACACTCTCTTCTTACCCCAGGCCCTTCGTAGAATCTCTGGCTTGGTGCTGTACTGAAGGAATTTAATTATTGTTGAGCGTGGCTCTCTATCCTGGGCAGGTTTTGGGACTAACGCGCAGTGGGCTCTTTCAACTTCCAGCTTCATAGCCGGGGGAAGATCCAGCACGTCCCACACTAACTTTACGACAAACTGTCATAGACGAGCCCTCTGCTCCTTCGGGAACGTTGTAGATTCTGATATTTTTCCGCCGTGATCTTCCCTCCAGGTCAAGCAGTTTACCTTCTTGGTGATTTAATATTTTTATTGTCTTGCTCAGTATCCGTTCCACGTTTTGAACGCGATCTTCCACCTTCTCAATTCAAGTCTCAGCCACCGCTATGTGTTGATTAATGCTGGCAAGCTCTGCCGTAATATCATGGAGCTGCTGCTCTATTTCTTTCCGGAACTCCCTTATCTCTTTCAGGATTTCAAAGACATTCGCCGCTTCGTCTGAACGAGGCCCAGCATCCGCCTCACTAGCACGCGGTCGGGTCGGAGAGCCGTTTGCTGCACTCCTCTCGGATGCAGGCTCCGCAGTGTCGCTTTTTTTATTTACATTTCTTCTCCCCATTCTTGCCCCTCTTTTCAGTTCAATTATTTTTTGAAAAATATTATATTTGCCGGGTTAATGGGGCTTAATACGCGTTTTTCCAGAGGAGCTAGTGACTTAAGCTGCCATTCTCAACGATGACGTCATCGAAAAACCCCTGGGGAGAAAGTTTTAACAATGCCATCTCCCTCACTGACCTACAAAATATCAGACATCATGTGATGTTACAAGAGCAGTCATTCCTAAACCTGTGGACAAATTGTCCATTCCTCCATAAATGGCACACTCTCACATAAATGGCCTTCCCTCCTGCATTGTGGATCCAGCCAGCTCTCAATGCAATTCCCAAAGCAACTTGTGGTGAATTTATCCATTTGAATCATGAATAGGGAAGGTTTCTGTTCAGGCCACACATGAGAGCTGTGTGTAACACTCTCACTCAAAGAACAAAGAGCAGTCCTGTTTGCACGATTGTGCTACAGAATGCACGAGCTGGTTGCATCATTTCCTGTTTTGCAACAGTCGTGGCCATATTTCAAACCTCAGAATGTTGGGTCAGGAAAGGTGCAGAAAAATAGTTAAATGCATGTTGAGCCATTTTCATAACTGAAGACTTTTTGTATTTTTTCCCAGATCCTCTGATAACTATTTGCACAGAGGTCTAAGCAGTGACTATCTGCTGGCTAATTGAAAGTAGCATGGTTGTCCTGGTTTAGTAGCAGCCTAACCACAAAGCACTTCAGACCTCAGTCTCAACCAGAAGACATAAGAGCAAATTTAGGCCATTCAGCCCATCGAATATACTCCATCATTTGATCATGGCTGATTTATATTCCCTCAACCCCATTCTCTTGCCTTTGCCCCGTAACCTTTGATGCCCTTACTAATTAAGTACCTATCAACCTCCAATTTAAATATACCCAATGACTTGACCTCCCCAGCCATCTGTGGCAATGAATTTCACACCCTCTGGCTTAAGAAATTCCTCCTCATTGTAGCTCTAAATGGATGTCCATTGTGTATTTCATATTTCAGTAATATTGTAAATGTATTCTTTGATTAAGCATTCTTTGTTGTTTACATAATGCACTGCAGGGTATAGGTAAAAGTATGTAAATGGCATACGTCATCACGCCACCACGTAATAAGTGCGCGCCTTGCTTAAAGTGAAAAATAAGGACATAAAAAATAGCAGGAGTAGGCCATTTGGCCCATTGAACCTGCCCCACCATTCAATAAGATCATGGCTGATCTGTCCATAAACTCAGCTCCATCTACCTGCCTTTTCCCCATAACCCTTAATTCCCTTACTATGTAAAAATCTATCTAATTGTATCTTAAATATATTTAGTGAAGAAGCCTCAACTGCTTCCCTCAACAACTTATGAAAATGCCTGATCAATTGCAATGGAAGAGGAAAGCCAATTATGTTGTTGAGAACTTGGTGTTCGCTGACAGGAGCACGTGGAAGCCCAGTGAAAAAGCAAGGTGTTAACCACCTAGAGTATACACAAAAGTATCATCTATCACCTCAGAACAGACAGAACCAAAGGGGAAGCAAGTGGTCCTAACCATGAGGGAATACCAGAGATTAGAAGGAAAAATACAGACAATGGCCTTGAGATGAGACAGGGACAACCTTAGACAATAGGGGTAGTGGATTAACATGTGAACAAAAGTGGAGCACATAAGAGGAATAAAACTCTTGTTAAAAACATAACCTGATATCTTAACATAACTATTAGGTCTAAAGAATGAGGCCATTCAGCCCATCTGATCTCTGCCATTTTATGTTCAACATGAGTCAATACACAACCTCCATCATTGTGTCACCAGGTCTATCTATTTTGTTTCTCTCTTTTGTTCCTATTTATCATTCCCTTACTATATCTGTACAGATTGCCATAAGTAGTCCATGTAGCAAGTTCCATATTCTTATCAGTAGTTATTCCTTTTGTGGATTTATTGTTGAGTATTTCAGTTTGATGGCAACCAGTTCCAAACTGTAATTTCTCTCTGTCCTCCATATTAAACTGCTTCATAAACTTAAAGGATATATGTCAGGTGATTCCTTTCACCTCTCCAGAGTAAAGAGCTTTAGAGGATTCGGTGATGTTTCTGACTTCTGATAAAGCATCAACAATTTTCATTGTTCCTGAAATTTATGGGCTACTTCCGTGGAATTTTCACTTTGTTTACCTGCCACGTTGCCCCATTTCCTTCGCATCTTATCTCATCGTCGGCGCAGTTGGTGGAACCTGAGGGGTTGTTGATGGTTGTTGTGTCCCTGTGGGATGGATTGGAGGAATACATATCCTGCCTGCTCTGCTTTGTACTTCCTGTGAGGCTCCAGTACATAAAAATAACCATCCTTCCCCGCTGGCTGCATCAATTAATGTAGAAGCACATTTCACTTCAGGTCAGAGGGACGCACCTGCAGCCAGTTAATTGATTAAGTCATGGAACGAAACAAAAGGAAAAGACTATTTAAAAAAGCGATTCTGAGGATGTGTGATATCAGGGAAGTCCAGCAGTTATTGCCCGTTAGTTGTCCCTTGAGAAGACGGTGAAGAGCAGACATCCTGAACCATACAGTTTGTATGGTGAAGGTTCTTGTACTTACAGGTCTCCTTCCCCAATGGTTTTACCAGCAGGTGAATCTCAGTCAGATTTGTTATTACTGCCACACGTTGTGAAATTTGTTGTTTTGCAGCAGTGGCACAGTGCAATACAAAATAAATCACCGTGAGCTGCGATAAAAACCTATTAAAAAATAAGTATTGCAAAAAGAGAGCAAAGAGTGAGGCAGTGTTCATACCATCATGGGCCATTTGGAAACCTGATGGCAGAGGGAAAGAAGCTGCTTTTAAAATGTTAAGTGTCTGTCTTCAGGCTCCTGTACCTCTTCCCTGACGGCGGGAATGAATAGTGGGCATGTCTATAATAGATGCCACCTTCTTGAGGCACTGGCTTTGGAAGGTGTTCTCGATGGTGGGGAGGCAACTGCTCGTGATGAATCTGGCTGAGTCTACAACCCTCTGCAGCTTTTTCTGATCCCCTCCATACCAGACGGCAATGCCACTAGTCAGAATGCTCTCCACGGTACATCTGTGGAGATTTGCTGGAGTCCTTGCTGATGTGCCAAATCTCCTCAGACTCCTAATATATGAAGTATAGTTGCTGGCATGCCTTCTTTATGACTGGATCATTACATTGTTCCCAGATAGAGACAGGCTCACTATTTATTTGTTTATTGAGATACAGCACTGAGTAGGCCTTTCCGACCCTTCAAGCCACATCACCCAGCAATCCTTGCCCAATTAATGGAGAATTTACAATGACCAATTAGCCTATCAACTGGTACGTCTTTGGACTGTGGGAGGAAACCAGAGCATTTGGAGGAAACCAGAGCACTTGGAGGAAACCCACTTGGGCGAAGATACAAAACTCTTCACAGGCAACGGCGAGAATTGAACCCGCATCACTGGTACTGTTAAGTCTTGTGCTAACCACTACACTACCATGCTGCCCTGAGTGACAACAGGAATGGGGTAACGTATGCTGACTTTGCTGGTCAGAAGATCATGTTTATATGAAGTTTGAGCATCGGATCAAGCCTGGTTTTCTTGCTGTCCTCTGTGAAACAGTCCATCATCCAGAACTGCACTTCAAGGATCAAGGATCAACTTTGTTCGCCATATAGAATTACATGAATTAGGGATTCGCTGTGGCTTGTGGTGTCACATGCAACAAAAACAGTCCAACAATGAAAAAGAATTATATAAAAAATTAAGTTAGAATTGAAGTACAGATATGGAATAAATTCCTAAATACCAGCACATATTTACAATGCAGACTACATTATAAAAAATGCCTTAAAGTGTTGAAGACAGTGCAGTGACTGTGGTAATAGATAACTAGAATGGTTGATTAGATTACTGCATTGGAGAAGATACATTTAAGATAGCATGAAGTTTTTGTTTTAATAGCATTTTGTCTTAACTGAAGAGTAAAATAATGCCATTAACCAGTGCTTGTGAAAGTGTACTGCAAGAGCCAAGTCTTTTATGAGAGTTCTGTAAAATAATTGGAAAAGAGTAGATGAAGGGCTTCCATTTCTGCAATACCATGGCCTCAAGTAATTCACAGCTAATGAAGTACCTCTGAAGTTTGCCACTGTAACAGTGTATGAACTTCAGCAGCCAGTTTGGAAAGCAGCAAGATCCCACTGACAGAAACGTGTGAGTAACAGGACCAGATGTTTTTATGATGTTAACTGTGGAACCTGGCCATGCTTACACACACATCACTGGTAGCTAACATGCAATTGTAGCAGGGGATGAGGAAGGTAAATGTTAACCTTTGAAGAGAATATGAAGAAAGGAGAAAGGAATTTTTATTGCAGTTACACAGGATGGAGCAGGCTCAAAGGGCTAGTTGGACAACTACTGCCCCTATTTCCTACAATTCTTATGACCCAGGATTACTGACCTGTTCTTCTTCAAAGAAGAACCATGGAAGCTGTTGTGTCCTTCAGGTGTTGTTCCCCTACACTTAGAGCAGCTCTGGAATACCAACTGATGCACCATCAATAACTCACACTGAGACGTAAGGCGAGATATCGGCTTTTATTGACTGGAAGAAGGAACCAGGAGTGAGTGTCTATCATACAATGTCTTGGAGACTGAGGCCGAGCGTCCGGCCGCAGATCGCCTTTATACAGGGGCCTGTGGGAGGAGCCACAGGAGCAGTCAGCAGGGGCGTGTCCCGACAGGCACATAGTTCACCACACCAACCACGATTGTTGTGCAGAAGCCTCTGAAGTAGGCCAAAGCCCCAAACATCTGATTTGGAGATAAGTGTGCTGTCAGCTAAGGCACAGCTGACAGATGGACTGCAGCTTGAGGCATCATGCGATGATGCCACTGTGCTGTCCATGTTTGTCAGCTTTCACTCACCCATCATTCACTAAACTATATTTACTTTGGTCTATTTATAACTCTTGAAGGGAAGGCTGTGCAAACAATGGCTGTCAGCTTGTTGGTGTGGCTGTTCCGTCACTGAAGGTTTGTTTTAGCCCAGTGCCCGGTAATCGAAACAGATGTGGCAGCTGATTCCTACCAGCCCCCACACAGAGGCAGAAGCCTTTCCATGTGCTATTTATTTTGCTACAGCCACAGAAAGGATGTGTTGTGACTAAACTTCCAAACAGTGTCTCAGTTGACGGTATTTCCATTGGTAAGTAGCTCAAGGCAACGTGAAAGCCTTGATTATTTTTCTGTCCCAAAGACTGTGTGCTGATTTTAGCTGGTGTCAGCCAAGGTGGTAATATTGACACTATATTTGGTTTTAGTAATGTAGGACCAATAAAACAGAACTTTTTTCTAGCTCTGTCACAGCATTAAGATGTCCCAGAGAGCTTTACAAATTGATTTTGCCATATAATGTTAACTACCAAATGGCCAATTTACTTATAGCAAGTTCCCATCAAGAGCACTGGGACAAATGAACAGATACCCTAGTTTGTGGTGGTTTTCGTTGATGCCTGGAATGAACCTCTGGCATTCCCTCCTCACCTTCCTTCCAATGAGTCTGGGAAGAGTATGGAGAAAGGTCCATCTCATAATGAGCTGCAACGAGTTGCGGTCTCAGCCCAATACATCTCAGATGCATCCCTCCCCACCACTGGTAGTATCTATATGAGGTCCTGCCTCTAAAAGGCAGCATCCATTATCAAAGATCACTACTATCTGGGCCATGCCTCCTTCTTGCAGTTGCCATTGAGCAGAAGGCACAGAAGTATATTGCCCCACTCCACCAGGTTCAAGAACAGCTACTTCCCTTCAACCATTCAGTCCTTGAACTATCCAGCACAACCCCAAACGCTACCTCAGTAAAGCAACACTATGACGACAGAGGGGTAGGAAGGTGCTGATGAAGGGCTTCGGCTTGAAACGTCAACTGCTTACTCTTTTCTATAGGTGCTGCCTGGCCTGCTGAGTTCCTCCAGCATTTTATATATATTACTTTGATTGCCAGCATCTGCAGAGCTTCTATGGTTTGTGACTATGACAACATTGATCACTTTGCAGATAATTGACATGATTTTTTGTTCCAATTGTTTTCTTTCTTGTAAAAGTTGTGAATAATTTACGTTTTGTTTATGGTTTTCTGATGAATACTGCTCACATGATGCTAGATGTGCTTGTGAAGTGAGTTTTACATTACACCAGTGCATACATGTACTTGTGCACGTGACACTAAACTCAACTTCAACTTGCATTTTCATCGCCAACCCAGTAAAGTTACTGGAGTCAAGCCACTTTTGGTGTTGTCGCCCTTAGCTCTGTGGGCTGGGCAGCCTGAGTGCAAATGTAGTACTGCACCATGGAGACTGTGGCTGTATGGTACATTCCCACTCCAACAATTACACCCTGTGTTCATGCAGCCCTCTTAACATTGAACCCCTGATGGATGGGTTTGAGTGGAACAGTAAAGTTGTTAGTAGGGCTTGAAAGAGAAAGGGGTAGGAGGAAATTCTAGAGTTTTGGCTGCCTCTTCAATCTAGTGCCTAGTTGAAGTCCCTCATCCCTGGAACCACTCTAGTAAATCTATTTCATTCCCTTAGTAGGAATTTCACATCCTTCCTGAAATGTGGTTGATGGAACTGGACACAGTACTGCATTGAAAAGGAATTCCATGTCGGTTTAGCCAAAATTCCTTCCTTTTATACCTCGTGCCTCCATTTATGGATCCAAAAGTCCCAAGGTGTATGTGTTGTGACTACTTCTGGATGTTAGGTTACTGGTCCACTGTAAATTAACCCTTGCACAGGTGACTATTGGGTGAATCAGAGGGGATTTTGGTAGACATGCAAGAGAACAGTTTACAGGAGAATAATTAGGAGAGTGGGATTGATGAGATTACTCTGACAGTGACTATAGATTCACTGGCTGCGTGACCAATTTCAACATACTTGCAATAACAAATAGAGTAAGGACATGGTTTCATTGGGAGGGGGTACAGGGGAGATTTTTCTAGGATGAAAGGATTTAGTTCTATGAAGAGACTGGGTAGGCAAAATGATAAGGGCAGAGACAGGGTAAAGAAGGTGAAGTTTTTTTTCCAACAGGAGAGGTAACTAAAATCAGAGTACCCAGGTTAGGCCAAGAGGTTTAGAGGTGATCTCAGAAAGAGCATTTTGACTGAGCGAGTGTTTCGAATCTGGGTTTGAGTGATCGAGTATTGAAGGCAGAGTTGTGGACCAAGTGTTGTAAAATGGGAAATGTATAAATTATTCTGTGATGTTTGGCCTGCAGTGGGAAAAGGTTTGTTTCTGTGACAATATTATAAGGAATCTGAATCAGAAACAGAATCAGGTTTAATATCACTGGCATATGTCATGAAATTTGTTGCATTGCGGCAGCAGTACATTGCAATACATAATGATAAAAATTATAATTTACAATAAGTATATATAATAAATGGAAATTAAATTAAATAAGCAGTTCAAAAAGAGAGGGGAAAATAATGAAATATTGTTAATGGCTTCACTGTCCATTTAGGAATCTGATGGCAGAGGGGAAGAATCTGTTCCTGAAACACTGAATGTGTGTCTTCAGACTCCTGTCTAGGTTGGCTCCTTCAGAGGACAAGAGTCAATCCCATTGGACTGAGAATTAAATCAGTTTGAGGTCTTTTAGACTAAAGATTCTGGTGAACCATTTGGAGATTTACAACTCTCCACCCAGATGAAGGGTCTTGAATGTCAACTATCCATTTCCCTCCACAAATGCCTCCTGATACACTAAGTTCCACAGATCCCAGCATCTGTAGCCTCTTATGCATCCAGCTTGATGGTCACTTTTTTTCTGTCAGCTTGTTTTAACTTTCAGATATTTAAAATGAAGTTCAATTCTTTCCAACAGTCTGCATGGAATTTGAATGCATTCTCTGGACCAGCCAAACAGGAGAACCATGGTATTGCCCACACTTAATTATGACTGAAATGAGAAATAGTTATTCTCCAGAACTGACCAGTCAGCATAAAATTCACAAAAACAGTTAACAAAAGATTCTCTCAGTTAAAGTGCTCAATGCACAGAGAAACAAAAGGAGCTTTATTACAGATGCTGGTACATTAGCAGTGGAAAATATCAGTTGCCTTGTTGAATGGATAATGGAAGGTTTGTGAGTCTGAAAGCCAGAGGCTCTGGTACAGTGTCAGAAAATAAAATAAGAGCAACCTCATCAGTTGCCTCTCTCAGGGTGATAAAGAAAATAAATTTATAAAAGGATTGAGCACCTTTTCACATATCAAGTGAGGTCCTCGAACTGACTGTTGTGATTAATGTTGAAGACAGGCCAGATATTTTTAAAGAAAGCCTTGCATTTATGTGGCACTGTTTCAGTTCTTATGATGTCCCAAACTGATCTACTGCTATTTGAAATGTTTTGAAGTATTGTACAATGATCGGGAAATTTGTTATCGTAATTGATAGTTACTGGAGAATGGTGCTGTTTCGAGTATATATGCTGTAATGATGGAGGGATGATGCTCACAGGGCCTCTGAGGGATCTGGGCCAGCATGTGTACAACATTACCTGGAAAAGGCATGCATTATTCTTTGTGAAAGGTGACTGCAAAGATCTCCCAGGCTGCTCTGGATGCTCCTGGTGTGAGAGTGCCGGGGTCGACCACATGTGAACGCAGTGCCAGAAACTACTGGGGCACCAGCGCAGTGGCAAACCATTGGAGGCCATTGCGTTCTAAAATGTGGTCTGAAGGAAAGGTAGCTGAGGTTTTCTCTTCTTAGGTGGCCTCCCTAATGCAGCAATGAGTAGCAATCAATCAGGTAGACCAGTGGCGATCGCTTGGAATGATCCTGTTCGGACTCAGATCAGATTTATTTATCGCATGCACACCGAGACATAACAGTGAAATGTGTCATTTGCTTTAACAACCAACACAATCTGAGGATGTGCTGGGGGCAGCCTGCAGTTGGAAAGAAAGATACAAGTGACCTCCACCCCCATGCGTGAGGCAGTCCAGGAACATGATCGAAGCAGCCTTTGAGATTGTAGGAGGTCACAGATCTCAGTGAGGACAGTGTTGGTCAAGTCTATCTTCCATAGGCATCAGTCCTCATAGAAGTCTGGGACAAGGAACATGGGTCTCTGTAAACTTTGATACATACAGTTTTGGATGATGAGGCCTTCTAAATCTCCCAAATGGTCCTCAAGGCTGCCTGTTGTCCTTCTGATGTTTATAGTCCATCCCCATCTGGTGAAGGTCCAACCTCCTGGCAAGAGGTTTGCAGAAAGATTCCTGTAAGGGACAATTGCAGCGTTTGCAAGGTGCAACATTGCAGTGCATTAGTAATATTGTTGCCTCACTGCGGAAGTGACATGGTTTGACCCTGGTTGCTGTCTGTTTGAAGTATGCATATTCTTCTGTGATTGGTTAGGATCCTCACACAGCTCACAGGCAGGCGGGTTGGCCATTCAAAATTTGGTGCTGTGTTCAGTTCTGGTCACCTACCTACTGGAATATTTTCAAAGAGGTTGAAAGAGAGCAGAGAAAATATGTAAGTATGTGAGTACCTGAGTCCTCAAGGTTCAATAGGTTTGGACTTTATTCCCTGGAGTGCAGGACATCACCTGACTGTGTGGGTGATGCCTCCCTCCCAGATGCGCTGAACAACTTCTACGCTCGTTTTGAGGTGGAAAATGACGCGGCGGCGAGGCAGTCCACCCCTCCCCCAAATGACCAGGTGCTGTGTCTCACCGTGGCTGATGTGAGGAGAACTCTGTGCAGGGTCAACCCACGGAAGGCTGCTGGACCAGACAATATTCCTGGTAGAGTGCTCAGAGGATGTGCAGACCAGCTAACAAATGTTCTCACTGACATCTTCAATATCTCCCTGAGCAGCGCCACCATTCCAACATGCTTCAAGGCCGCCACCATCGTCACCGTGCCGAAGAAATCTTCAATGTCCTGCCTCAATGACTACTGTCCCGTTGAACTCGCAGCCATCATCATGAAGTGTTTCGAGAGGCTCGTCATGAGGCACATCAAGACCCTGCTGCCCCCCTCACTGGACACCCTGCAGTTTGCGTACCATCCCAACCGTTCAACAGATGACGCCATTGCCACCACCCTCCACCTGGACAAACAAGACACATACATTCGAATGCTGTTCATAGACTTCAGTTCAGCATTCAACACAATCATTCCTCAGAAACTGATTGGAAAGCTGAGCCTACTGGGCCTGAACACCTCCCTCTGCAACTGGATCCTAGACTTCCTGAATGGGAGACCTCAGTTGGTCCAGATCGGAGGCAACATCTCCAACACCATCACACTGAGCACAGGGGCCTCCCAGGGCTGTGTGCTCAGTCCACTGCTGTTCACTCTGCTGACCCACGACTGTGCAGCAACACACAGCTCAAACCACATCATCAAGTTCGCCAATGACACGACCGTGGTGGGTCTCATCAGCAAGAATGATGAGTCAGCTTACAGAGAGGAGGTGCAACAGCTAACAGACTGGTGCAGAGCCAACAACCTGTCTCTGAATGTGAATAAAGCAAAAGAGATGGTTGTTGACTTCAGGAGGGCAAGGAGCGACCACTCTCCGCTGAACATCGACGGCTCCTCAGTAAAGATCATTAAGAGCACCAAATTTCTTGGTGTTCACCTGACGGAGAATCTCGCCTGGTCCCTCAACACCAGCTCTATAGCAAAGAAAGCCCAGCAGCGTCTCTACTTTCTGTGAAGGCTGAGAAAAGTCCATCTCCCACCCCCCATCCTCATCACATTCCACAGGGGTTGTATTGAGAGCATCCTGAGCAGCTGCATCACTGCCTGGTTTGGAAATTGCACCATCTCAGATCGCAAGACCCTGCAGCAGACAGTGAGGTTAGCTGAGAAGATCATCGGGGTCTCTCTTCCCGCCATCACGGACATTTCACCACATGCTGCATCTGCAAAGCAAACAGCATTATGAAGGACCCCATGCACCCCTCATACAATCTCTTCTCCCTCCTGCCATCTGGGAAAAGGCACCAAAGCATTCAGGCTCTCACGACCAGACTATGTAACAGTTTCTTCCCCCAAGCTATCGGACTCCTCAATACCCAGAGCCTGGACTGACACTGACTTACTGCCCTCTACTGTGCCTATTGTCTTGTTTATTATTTATTGTAATGCCTGCACTGTTTTGTGCACTTTATGCAGTCCTGTGTAGGTCTGTAGTCTAGTGTAGTTTTTTTCTGTGTTGTTTTTATGTATTTCAGTGTAGATTTTGTACTGTTTCATGTGGCACCATGGTCCTGGAAAACATTGTTTCGTTTTTACTGCGTACAGTACCAGCAGTTATGGTCAAAATAACAATAAAAAGTGACTTGACTTGACTTGAATGAGGGGAAATTTGGTAGAGGTACACAAAATCATGAGGAATATGGAGAAGGTGAATGCAAGCAAGCTTTTTCCCCTCAGGCTGAGTGTGAACCAGGTAGACAAGGGTCGAATTTCACTTCACTTATCCCCGGGTGCCAAGAAACCCAGAAATAGCCATTATTTTCCCTTACTCCTGGATTACGTCTATTTTTAATTGCACAGCATAGTTTTTCTAAGTCTTTGAGAAGGAATTTCCAAGCGGTAATTTAGGTAGTGTCTAAATTGGGCTAAATAAAGAGACTTTGTTCGCCAAAACAGACACTTGCTTCATTTCGAATTACTTTTCCTCTCCCAGGCTCTCTGTTCTTTCAGGGTTTTTGAGAATGTGTCAGAACTGCAATTTCCAGCAGTTTCTGCTTTATTTCAGATTTCCAGCATCTGCAGTTTTTTTTTGTAGCCTCGGAAAAAATACACACGCAGGACAGCAAATACTTTTTCGGGTCTTTAATTCCTTTATCTGTTTTAGATGTTTTAATACAGAAAGAGAGTATAAAAAAATGACAAAATGGATTTAAAAAATACAGTTCCTGCTGTTACAATCTCAGTCCACACCCTTGTTACATATGCAGTATGAAAATAAATAAAACAAAATATACAAAACCAATACAGGAGTAAAAAGTACAAACAACATTAGAACCCCACCAACCCTGTACCATATACACAACATCAAAATATGTATAAATAGATCTCATCTTAACTAAAAGGTATACTCCCTTTGGCACACACGTGCTTAACTTCCAAACACATGCACCCTGAAATGAATTCTCCTCGCTCATGCTACGTGAACTGAGATTAACACATTCACATTATTCCATTACATTCACATTCGGTCATGAAGCAATAAAGAAAGACAAAAATAAACTTTTACAAAAACTTTTACAATAAATTGACTTGGAGTTTAAATTACTAAAAAGACTAGGCTGATAAGGAACTTTGCACAACCACGCTATCCAGCGCTGATACCTTTCTCTTTTTTATAGTAAATTTTTTTAATTGAGTTTTCAAATAGTTACAAAAGGAAAAAAAAATATCAACCCTTCCCCCCTCCCCTTAACCCCTCCCCCCCAACATATCCCTGTAGAAAGAGAAGAAAAAAGAAAGAATGCCTGGATATCGGAAGATCCCCACATGCTCCACGGAGTTCATAATAGCTTTAGTATACATATTTATTTCTTTCTCCAAATAACCAATAATTTTATCTTCAGAGCACCTATATATTTAATCCTATCTTTTGTAAATAAGGGTGCCAAATTTTCAGAAATATTTCATATTTATCTCTTAAATTATAGGTAATTTTTTTCAAGTGGAATGCAGCTGAAAATTTCATTCTTCCAACGATCTATACTTAAGTATGAATCCGATTTCCAAGTAACTGCAATAGCCTTTTTGGCTACTGCCAATGCAATTTTTATGAATTCTTTCTGATATTTATTCAGTTTGGATTTCGGTTTTATCCCTTCAATTTCGCCTAGTAAAAATAATGTTGGATTATGTGGAAGTTGTGTTCCAATAATTTGTTCTAATAAAACTCTTAAATTTGTCCAAAAAGGTTGAATTTTAAAACAAGACCAAGTAGAGTGTAAAAAAGTACCAATTTTTTGATTACATCAGAAACATTGATCAGATAAAT
Organism: Hypanus sabinus; assembly: GCF_030144855.1. Classification (NCBI taxonomy): domain Eukaryota; kingdom Metazoa; phylum Chordata; class Chondrichthyes; order Myliobatiformes; family Dasyatidae; genus Hypanus; species Hypanus sabinus. The sequence goes on along the minus strand of NC_082739.1, from coordinate 8,533,976 downwards.
TTGGGTTTAATTTATTTATTTTTTGTGGTGTAATATATAATTGATGTAAAAAATTATATTGCACTAATCTTAACCAGACATTTGTTGTATTTGTCATACTGTCAACTTGTTTCTTCAATTTTAATATTCAAATCACTTTCCCATTTTTGTCTTGACTTATGAATTCCTTGTTTAATTGCCTGCTTTTGAATCAAACTATACATACAAGAAATAAATTTTTTAATTTTTCCTTTTTGAGTTAAAGTTTCTATTTCATTAGGTTTTGGCAATAACATTGTTTGACCCAATTTATCTCTTAAATAAGCCCTAATTGGAAATAACAAAAAAGAGTGTTGTTTGATATTTTGTATTTATTCTTTAATTGATCAAATGACATTAATATACCTCCTTCAAAACAATCTCCTATATATCTAATCCCTTTTTGAAACCAATTGTATAAAAGTTGGTTATTCATTGTAAAAGGAATAAGTTTATTTTGAATTAAAGGTCTCTTTGCTAATAAAGATTTCTTTATCTCATCATCAACATTTATCTTATCCCATAAAGCAATCAAATGTTTTAATATAGGAGATTCTTTCTTTTCCCGTATCCATTCAGATTCCCACTTATATATAAAATCTTCTGGTATAATTTCTCCTATTTTATCTAATTCTATTCTAATCCATGTCGGTTTATCTTCATCAAAAAAAGATGCAATAAATCTAAGTTGATTTGCTTTATACTGTAGCGGTGTGCTACACGCAACGCTAAAATTACGACACGGAGTCGGTAACTGCAGTCGAAGGAAAAAACTTTATTCGAAAACTTCAGCCTCACTTTTAAGCCTCTGTCAACCGGCCCCCCATGGCGCAGAGGCTCCAAAGCTCTGTGCTCGCAAACCCCCGTAGGCTATCTAATTGTGAGTCAGTTCGGATACGCTAGGAAATGGGTCGCCACATAACCCCCCCCCCCAGAACCGGCGATACACCTCCCAATGTCCACAGTCTGGGCCAGAACCTGCTTGGGAGGTCGGCCTCTGCGCCGAGGCGCCGGAAACTCGGCCGGTTGCGCCAGGTCCACATGGGCCGGCTTGAGGCGGTCCACCGTGAAAACCTCCTCCTTCCCCCCAACGTCCAGCACGAACGTGGACCCGTTGTTCCGGAGCACCATAAACGGCCCCTCGTATGGCCGCTGCAGCGGTGGCCGATGCCCGCCCCTTCGTACAAACACAAACTTACAGTTCTGTAGGTCTTTGGGTACGCAGGTCGGGTGCCGCCCATGCTGCGAAGTGGGTATGGGGGCCAGGTTACCGAGCTTCTCGCGAAATCTGCCCAGGACTGCTGCGGGTTCTTCCTCTTGCCCCCTTGGGGCTGGTAGGAACTCCCCGGGGACGACCAGGGGCGCTCCGTATACCAACTCGGCCGACGAGGCGTGCAGGTCGTCCTTGGGCGCTGTGCGGATGCCGAGTAGGACCCAGGGAAGCTCGTCCGCCCAGTTGGCTCCTCGCAGGCGGGCCATGAGGGCCGACTTCAGGTGACGGTGGAAACGCTCCACTAGCCCGTTCGACTGTGGGTGGTAGGCAGTTGTGTGGTGCAGCTGAATCCCCAAAAGGCTGGCCATAGCTGACCACAGGCTGGAGGTGAACTGGGCGCCTCTGTCGGAGGTAATGTGGGCTGGTACACCAAAGCGAGATATCCAGGTGGCGATCAGGGCTCGGGCGCAAGATTCGGAGGTGGTGTCGGTGAGCGGGACCGCCTCTGGCCATCTTGTGAACCGGTCCACGATAGTCAGGAGGTGCCGCGCTCCGGGCGACACTGGCAGGGGGCCCACGATATCCACATGAATGTGGTCGAAACGCCGGTGGGCGGGATGGAACTGCTGCGGTGGGGCTTTGGTGTGCCGCTGCACCTTGGCCGTCTGGCAGTGCATGCACGTTCTGGCCCATTCACTGACCTGTTTGCGGAGTCCGTGCCAAACGAACCTGCTGGAAACCATCCGGACAGTTGTCCGGATGGAGGGATGCGCCAAGTTATGAATGGAGTCGAAAACGCGGCGCCGCCATGCTGTCGGGACGACTGGACGGGGCTGGCCGGTGGCGACATCACAGAGTAGGGTCCTCTCACCCGGGCCCACGGGGAGGTCCTGGAGCTGCAGACCGGAGACTGCGGTCCTGTAACTCGGAATCTCCTCATCCGCCTGCTGTGCCTCTGCCAGTGCCTCAAAGTCTACCCCTTGGGAAAGGGCATGAACGGTAGGGCGAGAGAGCGCATCCGCCACGACATTGTCCTTACCCGAGACGTGCCGGACATCCGTCGTGTATTCAGAGATGTAGGACAGGTGGCGTTGCTGGCGGGATGACCAGGGGTCGGATGCTTTCGTAAATGCAAAGGTAAGCGGTTTGTGGTCCGTGAACACGGTGAAGGGCCGACCTTCTAGGAAGTACCTGAAATGCCGGATTGCCAGGTAGAGCGCCAACAGTTCCTGGTCGAAAGCACTGTACTTGAGCTCGGGTGGCCGCAGGTGTTTGCTGAAAAACGCCAGGGGTTGCCAGCGACCTGCGATGAGTTGCTCCAGTACCCCACCGACTGCTGTGTTGGATGCGTCCACTGTGAGGGCGGTAGGGGTGTCCATTCTGGGATGTACTAGCATTGCGGCGTCCGCCAAAGCTTCCTTCGTTTGAACGAAAGCGGCGGTGGACTCCTCATCCCAGGTAATGTCCTTGCTCGGACCCGACATCAGGGCGAACAGGGGGCGCATGATCCGGGCAGCTGAAGGGAGGAAGCGGCGGTAGAAATTGACCATACCTACGAATTCCTGAAGGCCTTTGATCGTGGTGGATCGGGGGAAGTGGCGGACCGCATCTACCTTAGCGGGCAGAGGGGTTGCCCCGTCTTTAGTAATTCTGTGGCCCAGGAAGTCAATGGTATCGAGTCCGAACTGGCATTTGGCAGGGTTGATTGTAAGACCGTACTCACTCAGTCGGGCGCAGAGTTGACGGAGGTGGGACAGATGCTCCTGACGACTGCCGCTGGCTATGAGGATGTCATCCAAATAGATGAACGCGAAGTCCAGGTCCCGTCCCACCGCGTCCATTAACCGCTGGAACGTCTGTGCGGCATTCTTCAGGCCGAACGGCATGCAGAGGAACTCGAAAAGGCCGAATGGGGTGATGAGAGCCGTTTTGGGGATGTCGTCAGGATGCATCGGGATTTGATGGTATCCCCGGACGAGATCTACCTTGGAGAAGATCCGTGCGCCGTGCAGGTTTGCCGCAAAGTCCTGAATGTGCGGCACAGGGTAGCGGTCCGGTGTGGTAGCCTCGTTCAGCCTGCGGTAGTCGCCGCACGGTCTCCAGCCCCCCGTCGCTTTGGGCACCATGTGCAGGAGGGAAGCCCATGGGCTGTCGGACCGCCGGATGATCCCCAATTCCTCCATCCTCTGGAACTCCTCCTTCGCCAGTCGGAGCTTGTCCGGGGGAAGCCGCCGAGCACGGGCATGGAGGGGTGGTCCCTGGGTCGGGATGTGGTGCTGTACGCCGTGCCTGGGCATGGCCACTGTGAACTGCGGTGCCAGAACCGATAGGAACTCCGCCAGGACCCTGGTGAAGTCGTTGTCGGACAGCGTGATGGAGCCGAGGTGAGGGGTCGGCAACTGGGCTGCACCCAGGGAGAACGTCTGAAAGGTCTCGGCGTGTACCAGTCTCTTCCTGGGCAGGTCGACCAGCAGGCTGTGAGCCAGCAAAAAATCCGCACCCAGAAGCGGTTGGGCTACGGCGGCCAGTGTGAAGTCCCACGTGAACTGGCTGGAGCCGAACTGTAGCTGCACCTGGCGGGTGCCATAGGTCCTTACGGTGCTGCCATTCACGGCCCTCAGGGGGGGACCCGGTGCCCTGCTGCGGGTGTCGTAACTCGTCGGAGGTAAAACGCTGATCTCAGCCCCAGTATCGACCAAAAACCGGCGTCCCGACCTTCTATCCCACTCATACAGGAGGCTATCCCGATGGCCAGCCGCCGTAGCCATCAGCGGTGGCTGGCCCTGGCGTTTCCCGGGAACTCGCAGGGCGGGCGACAACGGCGGGCTTCTGCGCCCCACCGCTGGTGGTAGAAGCACCAGTGTTCATTGGGCCGGGGGTTGGCGGGCTCTGCGGCCGGGCCTGGACTGGTTTGCTGCTGGGAGCGTGGCTGGGAGATCTGTGTGATGGATGCCCCGCTCACCTTTTTGGCGTTCCACAGCAAGTCCGCCCGGGCTGCCACCTTCCGGGGGTCACTGAAATCCGTGTCGGACAGCAGCAGGCGGATGTCCTCGGGCAGCTGCTCCAGGAATGCCTGCTCAAACATGAGGCAGGGTGTGTGTTCGTCGGCGAGAGACAACATCTCATTCATTAAAGCCGATGGAGGTCTGTCGCCCAAGCCATCCAGGTGCAGTAAACGGGCAGCCCGCTCGTGCCGTGAGAGTCCGAAAGTCCTGAGGAGCAGGGCCTTGAATTCCGTGTACTTGCCGTCTGCCGGGGGCGACTGTACGAACTCCGCGACCTGGGCCGCTGTGTCCTGGTCGAGGGAGCTCACCACATAGTAGTAGCGGGTGTCTTCTGAGGTGATCTGGCGAACGTGGAATTGGGCTTCGGCTTGCTGGAACCATAGGTCCGGGCGCTGTGTCCAGAAACCCGGCAGTTTCAACGAAACCGCATGAACAGAGGCGGCGTCGGTCATTTCTGGTCCAAAAATCGTTTGGACCGTCGGGGTCACCAATTGTAGCGGTGTGCTACACACAGCGCTAAAATTACGACACGGAGTCGGTAACTGCAGTCGAAGGAAAAAACTTTATTCAAAAACTTCAGCCTCACTTTTAAGCCTCTGTCAACCGGCCCCCCATGGTGCAGAGGCTCCAAAGCTCTGTGCTCGCAAACCCCCGTAGGCTATCTAATTGTGAGTCGGTTCGGATACGTTAGGAAATGGGTCGCCACAATACTAATTCTTAAAGTTTGGAAGTTGTAACCCTCTTAGGTCAAATTTCCATGTCAATTTTTCCAACGATATTCTTGACATCTTGCCTTTCCAAAGGAACTTCCTCACACATTTATTTAACTCTTGAAAAAACTTCTGCATTAATTGTATTGGTCGTGTTTGGAATAAATATTGTAATCCAGGGAATATATTCATTTTTACAGCATTTACTCTGCCTACTAATGTTATTGGTAATGTAATCCATTTATCAAGATCTTCTTGAATTTTTTTCAATAATGGTAAATAATTTAATTTATATAAATTCTTTATATCATTATCAACTCTTATACCTAAATATTTTATACCATTTATCGGCCATCTAAATTGAGTTATTAGTCGACATTGACTATAATCTCCTTTAGTAAGGGGTAGAATTTCACTTTTATCCCAATTTATTTTGTAGCCTGATATTTTCCCATATTCTTCCAATCTAGAAGATAACTTACGCAGTGAATACAATGGGTTTGTTAAATAAAGCAAAACATCATCAGCAAATAAATTAATCTTATATTCCTCCTGGTTAACTCTGAAACCCATAATATCTGGGTCCGTTCTAATTAATTCAGCTAATGGTTCTATCGCCAACACAAATAAAGCAGGTGATAATGGACAACCTTGTCTAGTTGACCTTGTTAACTGAAATGATGTTGAAATTTGACCATTTATCACTACTTTAGCTTTGGGATTAGTATTTAAGGTTTTAATCTATTTTATAAAAGATACTCCTAATCCATATTTTTCCAAAACCTTAAATAAAAAATCCCATTCCAATCTATCAAATGCTTTTTCTGCATCTAAGGCAACTGCCACACTCATTTCCTCCCTCTTTTGTGCCAAATGAATTATGCTAAGTAACCGAGTTACATTATCTGCCGATTGTCTATTTTTGATAAATCCTGTTTGATCCATATGTATTAATTTTGGTAAGTATTTAGATAAGCTATTAGATAAAATTTTTGCTATTATTTTATAGTTGGTATTCAACAAAGAAATAGGTCTATATGATGTTGGCTTTAAAAGATCTCTATCTTTTTTTGGCAATACTATTAAATAGCTGTTGAAAAAGATTCTGGAAGTTTATGTGTTCTTTCGGCTTGGCCCTGTTGGAAGAGAGAGAGAGAGAGATACCGCTTCTACCTCTTCCAACGATTCTGAGTGAGGCACAGAGAGATCGGTATTTACTGACAATTACCTTTATTGTTCAAACTAACAAATATGTGAATTCATACATTAAATACCTTGTGTGCACAACTGCTAAATACCCCTGACTCTCCTGGATAGTCAAAGAATAGCAAAGGTATTACCCAGGCGGAGGAATTTACGCTGGCCGGGCGCTCCTTGTTCCTCGTGGTCCTGACTCACTTTCCACGTGTTCACGCAGGGTTCTTCTCGCTTGTGTCTGCGATGGTTATTCTTCAAAGTTACCGCCACCGGCGCAAACAAAGCATCCACTTTTATATCCATTGCTTATCAATTCAAATGTTGTATTCCCGTGTCATTGGCCGCAGGCCATGTGTCTGGCCTTTAACACCTAGTCATTGGCTCTGGTCCAAGCAGCCTCCATCTATTGTCCTCTTCCCATCAAGGGACAGTTGCTGACTCATGGCTCTTTGTTCTCAGTCAGCAATGAGTTTGAATCACCTCAGGCATTCACAAGTCTGCATGTTATAGCCAACCAAAGAACACCTCACAAACAACTCCTTATTTGGAAATGACCTCCAGTCCAGCAAATTACCTAAAGTCTTTGTATCTTCTTTAAAACTCTAATCAAGTCCAGCATGTCAATCTAACAAAATGGAGAATCGAGTGTCTTTTCACAAAATGGCAGCCTCCATCCCCCAAGCACAGGGCAAGAACAAAGACTGCTTCCAATGTCCTTGATTCATTTGAATTCACTGATTTGAAGATTGTCATTCTTTCTGGCCAACAGTATATTAACTCCATAAAAGGAGGAATTAGTAAATCTTTAAACTTTTTATAAAATTCGGGCGGAAAACCATCCTCTCCTGGGGATTTATTACTCTAAAGTGATCCTAAAGCTTCTTCGTCCTCTTTTAATGTAAAAGGCATATCTAATCCCTTCTGTTCTTCCGAATTCAATTTTGGAAGGGTTATTTGTGATAAGAACCTTTCTATCTCGACATTACCATTTTGTGATTCTGATTGATACAATTCAGAATAAAAATTCTTAAAAGTTTCATTAATTTCTGAAGGTTTATAAGTAATTTTATTTACACTTGTTCTAATTGCATTTATCGTTTTGGAAATCTGGAATGTTTTTAACTGCCAAGCAAGAATTTTGTGTGATCTTTCACCTAGTTCATAATATCTCTGTTTAGTTCTCATAATTGCTTTTTCTGTTCAGTATGTCTGAAGTGTATTATATTGTAACTTCTTGTTAACAAGTTGTCTTCGTTTTTCTTCTGTCATGTATCTTTGAGATTCTTTTTCGAATTTTGTAATCTCTTTTTCCAATTGATCTATTTCTACCATATATTCCTTCTTAATTTTAGAAGTATAACATTATCTAGCCTCTCAAATATGCCTTCATTGCTTCTCATACTATAAATTTATCATCAACTGAATGTAAATTTGTATCAAAAAAAACTGAATCTGCTTTTTCATGAAATCACAAAAATCTTGATGTTTTAATAATATTGAATTAAATCTCCAACTGTAAATCCATTCCTCTTTATCCATCATTATCATTATCATTGTCAAGGGGGAATGATCTGACAATATTCTTGTTTTATATTCCATATTTTTCACTCTGTCTTGAATATTCGTTGATAATAGGAAAAAATCTATCCTTGAATAAGTTTTATGTCTATTTGAATGAAATGAGTAATCTCTTTCTTTTGGATTAATTCTTCTCTATATATCAGTCAAATTTAAATCTTTCATCAATGATAAAGTTAATTTTGCTACTTTTGATTTTGTAACAACCTTTGTTGATCTATCTAAAACTGGGTCTAGACAAAAATTAAAATCTCCACCTTTTTGTCATGTGTGTCAGCCAAATTCAAAAAGGCCTCTTGTATAAATTTTACATCATTTTCATTTGGTGCATAAATATTCATAAGAGTCCATAGTTCTGAAAAAATTTGACAATGTATAATTACATATCTCCCCGCAGAATCAATTAATACATTTTGTATTTTAATTGGTAAAGTTTTATTAACCAAAATTGCAACTCCCCTCGCCTTTGAATTAAATGAAACTGCAATAATATTTCCGACCCAATCTCTTTTTAATTTCTGATGTTCTATCTCTGTTAAGTGTGTTTCTTGTAAAAAAAAGCTATATCTATTTTCATTTTCTTAATGTATGTTAAAATTCTTTTTCTTTTCACCGGTCCATTAAGCCCATTAACATTAAAACTTTAAAAATTCAGTAAATTAGTCATTATTTTTAACAGGGTTACTCCAGTCTATAGTAATACCTAACTTTTCGACTTTCGTAGTACCTTGGGGAATCTTTTTTAAATTCTCCATGTTGCTATGTGTCTCTCCCCCCCCCCCCCCAATTGTCCAGGCAAAGAAAGAAAGATTAAAGAAAAATAGATTATAAAGAAAAAAATAACAAAGTACCCCCATACTAATGTTGTGAATAAAAAAAACACAACATTACCCCCCCCCCATTGTACGGGTCATGGCAATCGCCATGATTACACACGGGAATCCTACAGCAATCGATCCGAAGTTCCCCCAGCTGGTTGATGTTGCCGCAATTTCCTGTTCTGTATTGCCGGAGGTAAAATGCACTTGAGCCCGAGGCTCTTTGATGGTGGCTGGCCTTGATTCTTTTCCAACTTGTTTTGTTTTCTTTTGCTTCTGTTTACGAGACATATCTTAAGACAATCCTGAGTAGTTTATAAGTAATTTTAAAAAAATATTTACTAACTTTTCTTCACTTAAACATTATTTTACTGGTTTTTACGGGAGAGCTGGATTTCCACGTCTCGATCCTACATCATCACGTGACGTCCCCCTGATACCTTTCTCAGGAAAATCTAAAACATCCACAGGTAAAACATGTTAAATTACCGGCATTCCTGATTTACAAACAAGTGAAAATGAATTTACATGGAAATTATCAAATATTATTCACCTTTCTTCACCATACGACTAGCATTTGATGCCCTTTCTAGAACCTTGCAACTCTTCTTTCTACTACACACGTGCAAAATCATGTCACCATTTTCTCCTAAAACCACAGGCAACTATCTTAGCATTACCAGGGTGAATACATAAGTGTACTTTAATAATAAAATTGACATTCAATGGTCACCTGGTTACATTTTTATCATTAGATGTAGCAGGTTCTGGTTACTGGATGCAGCATCAATTTTATACACTGCCTTAAACAAAATGCATATCCTTAAGTAACCTAGACAGCAGCAACGCAGATTTATGTTGTTTGTCATACACAGCCAACACCTTTATAGTATGGAAGATGGGAAGTAAGATCTTGGTGAAAACAGAAAATAAGGACAGGAAGTTAGAACTCTTAAAAGTTAGGAGAATGATTTAAAAATAACCCGAGGGCCAACTTTTACAGCTGGCCAACTTTAGGGTGGTGAGTATATGGAACGAGCTGTTTGTGGAAGTGATTGAGTCAGGTAAAATAGTAGCATTTTAAAACAGAACTTGGACAGGACGTTGCGACTCGCTAGTGGACAACATGGTTGGTATGGACTCATTGAGTTGAGGGGCCTGCATCCGGGTTTTATTGCTCTAAGTGAATAGCCTTCAGGGATTTTATTTGGGAGAGAGAGAATGTTCACTGTGGGCTTTTCCATCTGCTTTTTCTGGATTGTTACCCAATCTCAGAATTTTATTTTACTTTAAATTTGAGCCGGATTGATTTTTGACCACTGAGCAATATTTAAGCCAAATGATGTTCAGATACAGGTCAGGGCCAAAGGGCAGAGTGGTTACCTGTTGCTTATCTTATCTATATCACACACAGCTCCTTACAAATCTGGATTGTTGGACCAGACCTGATTATATGCTCTGTTGGAATCCACCCCAAAACATTGTACCATGGATTACAGGAGATGTATGAAGCAAGACTATAATGTAGATTGGTTGTCTGAAAAATTTGCAGGACACAGTCACATTCAGTTTAGTGAGAGATTTGCATTTTACAGTGCAGCTGTTGTAGAGTGAGCCCCACCTTCTTGGCAAAGAGCCCATCTCTGCAGATTGATCTGACTGATGGGAAATAATTGGATTTGTTAGTTGTGAAAGCCTGCCCGTCTGAGTGTAATTATTTGACATGAAAGCGTCATGATTAGTGCTGATGTTTCAAGGCTACTGCTTGGTGAAGGATTGAGTAAATTGTTGCAGTGTCTCACGTTTCGAAGGATCTTGCACGAATCCCGGAGCTCTTGAGTGCTTTCCAGACAATGAAATATTTCTAGTGAGATTATTTTGGTCATGTTGGAAAAATCACAGCCAAGTTTGTGCACAACAATTGCCCACAGGCCAGAATGCTGTGAAATCATTTTGTTTTCAGTGACAACTGAACTGAAGGATGAATATCGGTCATATCACTAGGAAGACTTTTCCTGTTCAAAGTAGCATTGGAAGATTCCAAAGAATGTACAAACTCCTTACAGTGGAAATTGAACCCCAGTTGCTGCCGGTGTAAAGTATTATGTTAAGTGCCACCCCAACTTTACAGTTTGCAACATGTGGGCAGTGCAGGTAGACAATTAAAGTATCAGGGCTATGATTGAGAGATTAAGAGATCACCTTAAGCATATAAGGGGTTGATTCAAGAATATTATAACAGCTGAAGGGAAGTTGCCTTTGAGCCTGGTGGTATGTGTTTCTCAAGCTGTGTTGAGGACAATCGTGGTGGAGCTGTTGCCGCCTATCCTGACTGACTACGGTTTGCTAGTCAAGAATCAGAATCGGCTTTATTATCACTGGCATGTGATGTGAAATTTGTTAACTTAGCAGCAGCAGTTCAATGCAATACACAATGTAGAAGAAAATACATAAATAATATGTATATTGTATTCAATATATGTATATTGAATAGATTAAAAATGGTGCAAAAACAGAAATAATATATATTTGAAAAAGTGAGGTAGTGTTCATAGGTTCAATGTCCATTTAGGAATCAGATGGCAGAGGGGAAGAAGCTGTTCCTGAATTGCTGAGTGTGTGTCTTCAGGCGTCTGTACCTCCTACCTGATGGTAACAGTGAGAAAAGGGCATGTCCTGGGTGCTGGAGGTCCTTTATAATGGATGCTGCCTTTCTGAGACACCGCTCCTTGAAGGTGTCCTGGGTACTTTGCAGGCTAGTAGCCAAGATGGAGCCGACTAAATTTACAACCATCTGCAGCTTCTTTCAGTCCTGTGCAATAGCCCCTCCATACCAGACAGTGATGCAGCCTGTCAGAATGCTCTCCATGGTACATCTATAGAAGTTTTTGAGTATACTTGTTGACCTGCAAAATCGCTTCAAACTCTTAATGCAGTATAGTCGCTGTCTTGCCTTCTTTCTAGCTGCATTGATATGTTGTGACCAGGTGAGATCCTCAGAGATCTTGACACCCAGGAACTTGAAACTGCTCACTCTCTCCACTTCTGATCCCTCTGTGAGGATTGGTATGTGTTCCTTCGTCTTACCCTACCTGAAGTTCACAATCAGCTCTTTCATCTTATTGACGTTGAGTGCCAGGTTGTTGCTGCGACACCACTCCAGTAGTTGGCATATTTCACTCCTGTACGCCCTCTCGTCACCACCTGAGATTCTACCAACAATGGCTGTATCGTCAGCAAATTTATAGATGGTATTTGAGCTATGCCTAGCCACACAGTCATGGGTATATAGAGAGTAGAGCAGTTGGCTAAGCACACACCCCTGAGGTGCACCAGTGTTGATCCTCAGCGAGGAGAATATGTTTTCACCAATCCACACAGATTATGGTCTTCCGGTTAGGTAGCCAGGGATCCAATTGCAGAGGGAGGTACAGAGGCCCAGGTTCTGTAACTTATCAATCAGGATTGTGGGAATGATGCTGTTAAATGCTGAGCTATAGTCAATGAACAGCATCCTGACATAGGTGTTTGTGTTGTCCAGGTGGTCTAAAGCCATATGGAGAGCCTTTGAGATTGCATCTGTTGTTGACCTATTGTGGCGATAGGCAAATTGCAATGGGTCCAGGTCCTTGTTGAGGCAGGAGTTCAGTCTAGACATGACCAACCTCTCAAAGCATTTCATCACTGTAGGTGTGAGTGCTACCAGGTGATAGTCATTAAGGCAGCTCACATTATTCTTCTCAGGCACTGGTATAATTGTTGCCTTTTTGAAGCAAGTGGGAACTTCTGCCCGTAGCAGTGAGAGGTTGAAAATTTCCTTGAATACTCCTGCCAGTTGGTTGGCACAGGTTTTCAGAGCTTTACCAGATATTCCGTCAGGGCCTTCCGCCTTGCGAGGGTTTACCCTCTTTAAAGACAGCCCAACATTGGCCTCTGAGACAGAAATCACATGGTCACCTGGTGCAGCAAGGATCTTTACAGCTGTTGTTATATTCTCCCTTTCAATGCGGATATAGAAGGCGTTGAGTTCATCTGGTAGTGAAGCATCGCTGCTATTCATGCTATTGGATTTTGCTTTGCAGGAAGTAATGTCTTGCAGACCCTGCCAGAGTTGCCGTGCATCCGATGTCACCTCCAACCTCATTCAAAATTGCCTCTTCACCCTTGAAATAGCCCTCCGCAAATTGTACCTGGTTTCTGGTACAGGCCTGGGTCGCCAGACTTGAATGCCACAGATCCAGCCTTCAGCAGATGACGTACCTCCTGGTTCATCCACGGCTTTTGGTTTGGGAATGTACAGCAAGTCTTTGTAGGCACACACACATCCACACAGGTTTTAATGAAGTCGGTAACAACTGCAGCATACTCATCCAGGTTCAAAGGTGAATCGCTGAATACAGTCCAGCCCACCGATTCAAAGCAGTCCTGTAGGCACTCCTGTGCTTCCCTTGTCCGTACATTCTTGGTCCTCACTGCTAGTGCTGCAGTCTTCAGTCTCAGCCTATACTCAGGGAGTAGAAGTACAGCCAGGTGATCAGACTTCCCGAAGTGAGGGTGTGGAATAGCACGGTAGGCATTCTTGATGGTGGTGTAACAATGGTCCAGTGTGCTGTTTCCTCTGGTATTGCAAGTGATCTGTTGATGGTAATTGTTTAGTGATTTTTTTTCAGACTGGCCTGGTTAAAATCCCCTAAAACGATCTGAAGTCAAGGATCCAGTTTCAGAGGGGGTTGCCAAATCTTAGATCTAGGAGTTTGGCAATGAGTTTGTTTGGCATCATGGTATTGAAAGCAGAACTCTAATCAATAAATAGGAGTCTGATGTAGATGGCTTTGTTCTCCAGATATTCCAAAGATGAGTGTAGGGCTAGGGAGATGGCACCCAGTGTGGACCTCTTTCTTCTGAAGGCAAGTTGCAGTTGCCGTTGCCTTGGAGGCTGGAGTTTGTGTGTGTCATGACCTGCCTCTCTGACATATTAGGAATCAGAGAGGCCAAGCTTTAGCACACAAAAATAGGGAAGACTTCCCACCTGATGAATTCTTCAAAGTTTAATGTAATAATTTAGTTATTTCTAGTTGGTTCCTGATTGGCCAATGTAATGGCAGTACACACATTTACCACACAAAAGACAGGAGAAATCCAACTTCCAGACAAAATTATACACATTTTACCACTTGTGAGACTGAATTTGGCTGGCTTGTAGAGAACCTGTTTTGTGAAAGGGCCGTCTGTGAGAACCACGAAATTAAACAGGCAGCCGATTGCCTGCCTAGCTTGCGTCATACTTGCAAAAAGCAAGTCTAAATGCCTTATTTGCACAGTTGTCCACTGATTCATGGGCTACATTGTGTTTCCAAAATTGTTGCAGGCAAATGCAGAAAATTAATTCTCTGTAGGCAAAAGTGCAAGAGGTCGTGTATGTGTGTCATTTTACAATGGCTCTGAATTTGCTGCTATAATAATGGTGAAGGAGATTGTCATAAGGGGGGCGTTGAGAATGGACCCAAAAGCAAGACACAGACACTGAAGTACTAGGAACAGGACGGGACAAGTTGCAGACTAGGCTAGGGATGCAGGATCAGGACGAGGGACTGGGAACATGGAGCCTGGGCGTGGAGTCCAAGCCCGAGACTGGGCAAGGACCCAGAAACTGGGTCTTGAATCGGGCTCGGACCCCAAACCAGCGAAGACATGATGAGGACTGGGGTCTTGAGGCTTGAGACTTGAGGCTTGGGTTCTTGGAGCTTGAATAACTCAGAGGCTGGAGCTTGGAGGCAGTCTAGGAACTGTACATCAATATTGAGCCGGGACTTCTCCTTCGACAAGCCAGGACTCATCTTTAACAAGACACTAACATGAGACTGGGTAGTACATAGACATAGAGCCAGGACCTATCCTTCGACAAGCCGGACTCAACTTTCACTCCACACCAGGGTGGGGCAGGACCATCCGTCGGGTAACGGCAAAACAGCCTGACTTACCCGACGGAGGCGAAGACAAGACAAGACAGACCATCCCGCAGGGCAACGGCAGAACAGCCTGACTTACCCCACGGGATGAGGACAGGAAGAGACAAAAATTGAAGAACGACAGACAGTTCCATCTCTGCATCGGGGCTGCTCTGAGTCGTCATTACAGCCAGCAACCTTGGCTGGCTACAGAAACAACTGGATCTCTACCTACCCTGGAGTGGCTGAGGGAACTCAGCTGTCCCGGGGAACGGGGAACGGCCAAATCCATACCGTAATGACAGCTCCGACTACTGACAGCAAGACTCCAAGAAGCAATGGTTCTCCAACACAGCCTTAGGATGGCAAGTGGCCGTACCAACCTTCCACTAGCCGTTTGCTCCCAGGGAGTCTTGACAAGACAACCCCCCCACCACACTCAATCCCAGGGCCACTTATATTCCCAGCCAACAAGATGAGCATCAGGTGCTTATGGTTAAGTCCAATCGAAACAAGGGACAGTCGGAGGACCCGGAGTCAGCGGACTGGACCATGGCAGAGATAGTGCTTTGATGTTATTATTGCATAATCTTGACAGCTGCTTTTGGAGTCTGCCCATGAACAGTGAAATATCAACTGGTTTAGTTAGTTGTTCATGATGTATGGACATTACTGGCGATGCCAGGATTTATTATCCTTCCTTAGCATCAGAGCTAACAGTCAACCACATTGGTGGGTCGACAGTAATGTTTTATGGATTTATTTATTTAGAGATACCCAGCAACCCTTGACAACCCCGATTTAGCCCTAACCTAATCGTTGAACAATTTACATTTCACCTAAACGATACGTCTTTGGACTGCGGGTGCAAACTGGAGGACCTGGAGAAAACCCACACATTACACAAGGAGAACGTACAGAGACTCCTTACAGAGGACGCTGGGACTAAGCTCCAAACTCCAACACCCTGAGCTATAATAGCATCACGCTAACCTCCATGCTACCATGCCCCCCAATGTACACGCCAGACTGGGTAGGATGGCAGGTTCTCAATCCTGAACCCATTAATTGTATTATTAGCATTATTGAGTAAGGGTTATTTTCAGGGAAGTTTCTGCCAGTGAATCCCTGTTTCTTACAGAGTGCTGCTGGTGCAGATTTACAATGATTTTAATCTAATTTGTTCATATCTCATTTTTATATTTAATCCCACATGAATGCTCCTGTTTTTATTGTAATTCATTTTAATATAACTAAAATGTAATCCACATTTTTCCTCTCTGGTTTGCTTTCTTAATTCTTCACTCAAATTTCCAACTCAGGCTTCTGATGACTTCACTTGGATGCCACAAATTCCCATAGATCAGGGGTTCCCAACCTGGGGTCCACGGACCCCTTGGTCAATGGGGTAAGCTCCATGGCATAAAAGAGGTTGGGAACCCCTGTTATAGATAGTAGCAGACTAAATAGGGGAAATCAATGCCACAAAACCCACTGAACCTTTGTGCGTAGATCCTTTCTCTACAAAATCAGGGAAAAATCAGAATTCCGTCTTCTCTACAAAATCAGGGAAAAATCAGAAGCTCTGGTTGGCATGGACAATTTGGGCAGAAGGGTCTGTTTCCCCACTGAAAAGCTCTGTGACTAGATGACACCATGTTAGCTTGGTTTTGGAGTATACTTTCTATTGGATTGACTTGGAAAGCTTCATTAGGATGTAAATTTCTGCTTCATGGAATTCCTTTGAAAATAGTATACAGCAATCAAAGTAAAGTTTATCTGGCCAAGTAATATCCAAACTCAGATGTGCAATTCATAGTTTCCTCTGTGTCAGTAACTCTTGAGTGAACCAGTTAGCCAATGATGTTGGAAATATGTTAATTTATGCTCATGACTCAAAGCTTCAAAGTACATTTATTATCAAAGTATATATACAGTATACAACCCTGAGATTTGTCTTCCCACATGCCATAGAGCCCGCTTAAAGAAAAACCCCACACAACAAAAACCATCGACCACCCAACACGTGATAAAAAGAACAAATTACGCGAACAGCAAAAAGCGAGCAAGTAACACTCCGAACGTTAAACAACAAACTGCAGAGCCCATGCCCACGGGCTGCCAAGGTGAGTGAAGCCACAGCTACTGAGTTAGTCAGTTCAGTGCTGCCTCGATGGCTGCAGGCCACAGAGCGCAGAGCTAGTTCCGTGCTGAAGTGCCTCGATCAAATCGTTTAGTTGGCTCAAAAATACATCCTTAAGATGGAAATTACAGGCTGCAATTGATCACAGTTCAGCAGAAGTATATTTAAAAGAAGAAGAGTATCTAGTAGTTTCCTGAGTTGTCTGCAGGAAGTCGCCGTTGTTTGCTGGCACCATCTTGCCAGAAGAGCCCCTTGTCTATTATATGTCCATTCAGATATATTAATCGAGGATTTTGTATTCTGCCAGCTGTCCAAACTGTTTATTTCCATGGGAACTTTGGAGAATTTAATAGCAGCTCTCTGCCTGACCTGGTTACAGTTAATGTACTGCTTGTTAGTTTGGCATTTGCTCACTCATGTGGCAATCTGTGCATCCTTTAAATAAAACCCGTTTCCAACCAATTGTGTGCATCCTTTAAATAAATCCCCTTTCTAATACATCGCGTATGTCATTTAAATAAACCCCTGTACAACTAATATACGTCACATAATTAAGACCCTTTTCAGCCTTTTTCCAAACAATTTAAAGTACTCTACCAACCAATTGTGTGTGCCTGTTAAATTAATATTCTTTCCAACCAATTGTCAAGTCTTTAACTAGACTATCCCCTCACTTTCATCTGACTTCAAAGCCAAACTCAATGTGCCTATGTCATTAGAAGAAATCTCTACTGCAATTTCTGCACTGTCCTCAGGGAAATCTCCTGGACCTGATGGGTCCCCTGTAGAATTTTATAAATCATTCTCTTCTCTTCTTTCTCCTCAGCTACTTTCAGTATTATCTGACTCGTTCAATTACGGCAAACTGCCACCCTCTTTCAATGAGGCATCTATTATTCTTCTTTTAAAAAAGGGCAAAGACCCAACAGAGTGTTCCTCGTATAGGCTGATCTCTCTGCTCAATGTTGATGTAAAGATCTTAGCTAAAGTTTTGACTCATAGATTAGAAACCGTCATTCCCTCCATTATCTCTGATGACCAAACAGGCTTTATTAAAAACCGTTCCCTTTTTTTAACATTCGGCGTTTATTTAATATCTTATACTCACCTCCAACTGGGATTCCTGAATGTGTTATTTCCCTCGATGCGGAGAAAGCATTTGATCGTATAGAGTGGAACTACCTTTTTGCAGTTTTAGAAAAATTTGACCTTGGCCAAAGTTTCATCTCTTGGATTCAATTGCTGTACCTGTGTCCTACTGCCTCTGTTTTAACCAATTTTCAGAAATCCCAAGTATTTAATCTCAAACGTGGCACCCGCCAGGGATGCCCCTTAAGTCCCTTTCTCTTTGATTTGGCTATGGAACCTCTGGCGATAGCATTTCGAAACTGCCCTGAATTGACTGGGATTTGGAGAGGGGGTGTTGAGCATAAAGTTTCTCTCTATGCTGATGACTTATTACTCTTTCTCTCAAATCCGTCTACATCCTTACCTCTAATGTTTTCACTTCTTGACCAGTTTAGCCAGATCTCTGACTATAAACTTAATTTACATAAGAGTGAACTTCTCCCAATTAATAAAGAAGCACAAGAACTAACATTTCATGATCTCCCTTTTAAAGTAGTCCATAATCAATTTACTTATCTTGGAATTACAGTCACAAAGAAGTTTAAAGATCTCTTTCGTGAATACTTTGCCAACCTTTCATATGCTATAAAACAGAGTCTGGTACAATGGTCACCTCTATCTATGTCTTTGGTAGGTCGTATTAATGTTGTTAAAATGTATGTTCTCCCCAAATTTTTATACCTATTTCAATCTATCCCAATTTTTATTCCTAAATCTTTTTTTGATTCCTTAGACTCTATTATTTTGTCATATCTGTGGCAGAATAAGCGCTCTAGAATTAATAAAATCCATCTCCAAAAATCTAAAAAAGAGGGTGGCATGGCTTTACCTAACTTTCATTTATATTATTGGGCAGCTAATATACGTTGTGCTACCTTCTGGTCTTTCTTCCATGGCCAACCCGAGTGCCCTAACTGGGTGGCGATGGAGCTGAGCTCCACCAAAGAATTATCTATCTCTGCACTTCTTGGCTCTGCACTCCCTAGTAGTCTGCCCAGATCAATAGCTAATCCTCTTGTTAGACACACTTTGCGTATATGGGCTCAGATCAGGAAATGCTATGGTTTCCAGGGGTTTTCCGTTTCCAGCCCTGTTGCTCATAATCACCTTTTTTTACCTACTACATACGATTCAGCATTCCAGGTTTGGTATAGGAAGGGCATTAGACATCTTGAAGATCTTTTCATTGATAATCGCTTTGCTTCTTTTCAGCAGCTCTCTGTTAAATTCAATCTGCCCAATGCTCATTTTTTCAGATATCTCCAAATCCGACATTTTATTGCTCCTTTAATTCCTAACTTCCCTGAAATGCCTGTGAAAAATGCTATGGACCTATTTCTTTCCATGAATCCACTAGGTAAAGGCTTAATATCAATCATCCGAGATAAACTAGCGGCCTTACGACGGGCCCCCATGGATAAAATCAAAATGGTCTGGGAGCAGGATTTAAATATCTCCTTATCTGAGGACAGCTGGGATTCAGTTCTCAAATCGGTTAACTCAACCTCTCTTTGTGCTCGCCACTGCCTTTTACAGTTTAAGATTGTTCATAGAGCCCATATGTCTACATCTAAACTATCTCGATTCTACCCTAGCGTTAGTCCGCTCTGTGATAAATGCAAGAGGGGCATGGCCTCTCTCATCCATATGTACTGGTTCTGTCCTAGCTTGGAGAAATTCTGGAAAGATGTCTTCACTAAGTTATTGTGTATTCTGAATCAGCACCTAGAACCAAACCCCTTAATTGCTCTGTTTGGTTTTTGCGGCGAGACAGATTTATGTCTGGGTCCGACCAAATGCCGAATATTATCCTTTGCCTCTCTTCTGGCTAGACCAAGGGTCGGCAACCCGCGGCTCCAGAGCCGCATGCGACTCTTCGATCTCTGTGCTGCGGCTCCCCGTAGTTTGTTAGTTTTTGAAATGTAATTCGAAATTTGAAGATTATGGTGATCTTGTACAATCTAAAAACGTTGTGGCGACCCATTTCCTGGCACATCCGAACCGGCTCACAATTAGCCACCGTTCCGGCGAAGTGAGATAGCCTACGGGGGTTTGTGAGTACATGTCTTTTGGAGCATCCGCGCCCACGGGGACGGGTTGAGGGATGCTTTAAAGCAAGGCTGTTTAGTTCGAATAAAGTTACCTTTGACTGCAGTGTCTTTATTTTAGCGCTGCATGTAGCGCTACACCGCTACAACGTGTTTTTTATCGCTATTAATATACATCACCACTGCCAATGCCTGACACCCGCCAGTGCGCGATTTCTTTTAATTCTTCGATCCAAGGTAGGCTAACTATGGAGTAACCTTCAACCCAATGTCTTTTTTTCGGAGTTCAAAATGTTTTTGTTGCATGCAGAAATGTAATTTCGTTTTCTCTGCAGGAGTTCATCAATTTCATAAATGCAACACATTATAGTTTGTTTATACATAGCATAAAGGCAAAAAAAACCGTTGTATGCAGTGTTATTTCATTTTAAATGTCAAACGGGTTTTGTGGCTCCCAGTGTTTTCTTTTCTGTGGGAAATGGGTCCATATTGGCTCTTTCAGTGGTAAACGTTGCCGACCCCTGGGCTAGACGCTTGATCCTCCTCAGATGGAGAGATGTTGCCCCGCCCACTCATGCTCAATGGCTTAACGACATCATGGCCTGTTTGGACCTCGAAAAAATTCATTATTCAGTTCTCAATTCGGATCTAAAGTTCCATAAGGTCTGGGGACCTTTTATCAAGTACTTTCATAAACTTCCTCTTGACTAGGGTTTTTTTTTCTTTTCGGTCCCTTGCTTTCAGCTCCTTTTTTTTCTGGTAGAAGGCATTATTACCCTCTGTTGCTGAGTGTATTCACAGTCTGGGAGTTTGGCTGTCCTGACTTATACTCTCTATATTGTGTTGTGGTTGGTCTGGAGTTGCTGTTGTTTTTTCTTGTGTTGTGGGGCTTGGGGAGGACACTAAGCTTACTTGTCTTTAATTTAGGTGCTTTTTTTTTGCTAAATTCTCTTCCTTTGTAACATATTGTTATTGTATGCTTAATTTTGCACTGTTTTAATGTTCCTCATTGTGGATTTGGGGTTTTTAATTTGTAAAATGTTTTGAAAAATTAATAAAAAAATTTTTTAAAAAAGTCTTTAACTAGACACTCCTCCCATCCAAGTGGAATGAGCTTAAGATTTTGAAACTTATGAATTATTTAGATTTTCATTCTGTGGTGTCAACATTAAAAACATCACATTTATTTATATGAGTAAAACTAATTAACCTCTTGTTTGTTTTATACTAATATTGTTCAAAATATGAAAATTCCACTTCCCATCATCCACTGACCTCAGTTTGTCCACTATAAGCAGAAATTGGACCTTCTGGCCTAAAAGACATGAGCCAAATTAAAGCATAATTTAGCTTAACAGTGGAGTCATGGAGTCATACAGCCTGGAAACAGGCCCTTTGGCCTAACCACTCCATGTTGACCAAGATATCCATCTAAGCTAGTCTTATTCGCCCATGTTTGGCCCACATCCTTCTAAACCTTTCCTATCTGTGTACCTGTTCAAGTGCCTTTGAAATTCTATTGATGTACCAGCCTCAACCATTTCATCTGGAAGCTCATTTGAACCACCCTCTGGGTGAATGAGTTGCCGCTCAGGTTCCTGTTAAATCTTTCCCCTCTCACCTTAAATCTATACTCTCTAGATCTTGATTTCCCATTCCTGGGATGCAGGCTGAATGTAACTTGTGATGTTCCAGTCTTTTATACAAGGCCAAATTCATCATTTCAGAATGAGCAACACTGTATTGGATCCATGTGCCTCCACTGAAAGTGTTTCAACTCAACATCGAACCCCTCTCAAACGACCCTCGCCAGTAGTAAGAGTAAGAGCAGCAAAATGCTTTGGAACACTGACTTCCCCATGATTCACATAATCCCAAATTGGACAAATATTATCACTCTTTCGTTATAAGGGGATGGAAATCCTAGAATTTGCAATGCCATTTTGAGAGAATCCTACTTGGGCAATGAGTAAAAGGCCAACTCCAGAGTCTTGGGACAACTAAGATTGGACAGTACATATTAACACTGTATGTGATGTTCCTGACTCAAGAATAACCATATTGGCCTTTTACTGTGAAAATCTGGACAACTGCTTCCTTCATCAACTCTGCCACTTTGCTCCTTGTTGATGTTCCCAGAGGGTTGATTAATTTATCATCCAATTTCCAGTAGCTTCCACTTCTCTTCCCAGGTTTGTTTCTTTTCCTGGGTTTATTGAAAGCTAGAAGATCCCAAACCAACTCAGCAGGTCAAGCAACATCTGCAGCAAGAGAAACAGAATGAACATTTCATGTGAAGATCAATAGATTTCTTAGATATTAAGGAAATGAAAGGATATGGAATTATTTCAGGAACATTTCTGGGATAAAAGAATAATCACAATTTTATCAAGTGGTGGAGTGGGCGCAAGAGTGAAAAGACCTTCCATTCTTTAAAATTGTGGGTGGGATGGTTTCTGTCAATGGCAAAAATTGGATTTAAATCCAACAAGTTGCCCTATCACCACCTTTTTTTCATTCACATAAACCTCTTGTGAGGAAACGTGATCATGCAGGATCATAAAGAATGAGTCTCAAGCAGCAATAAGGCAATCACCAGCAATTCTGTTAATTTTAGCAATGCTTGTTGAAAGATTAACTATTGACAGATAACTGGAAAGGATGGCTTTTCTCCTTGCAAGATCTTAAACACTCACCTGGGAGTAAAAAAGCTTTGCTTTTCGGTAGTGCTTTTCAAGATCTATGAAGTCTGAAAGTACTTGGCAGCAAATTAAGTCCTTGGTGTCAGATATTCACCGAGCATTGCAAGCTTCCACAGACAGTAAGGCGGTAATAGCTAGGTGGTGTTTTACTGAGGTTGCACAAGGAACAAACGTTAAGCTAGGAAGCTGGGCAGACCTCTCTTGTCCCACTTGGAATAGTGCTATGCTGTCAATACCTGCGAGAGTTTAAGTTTGAAGGATTAGTGTGGAACTAAGGAATGGGATTTTCAATGAGAGAATGGTAAAGCTTTGTAAAGTTGCTGGAGGCAGAATCCCTCATTGTTATAGCATCAGAGACTCATTGAGCTTCATAGCATGGAATCAGGCCCTTTGGCCCAATGATGACTTCCCCATGAGTGAATGATGATGGCCCTATTCATCCATGCCAAATGTGTTAGTCAAAGAGCTAGCTGCATCTGTCCCCATTTGGCCCATATACCTTTAAACTTCTCCTATCCAGCTTATCAAGATGGAATTTAAATGTTGTTAAATGTGCCCACCTCAACATCTATTTCTGGCAGCTGATTTCAAATTCACATCCACACCACCCTTTGTGCGAAGAAGCTGTCCCTGATGTTTATAGGCCTCCAAATAGCCCTCGGGACACCAAGGAGCAGATAAGCAGGCAGATTTTAGAATGGTGCAGGAAATACAGGGTTGTAGTTATGGGTGATTTCAACTTCCCTCATATTGACTGGCACCTCCTGACTGCAAGGGGGATAGATGGGGCCGAATTTGTCAGGTGGCAGATCTCTGGGTGGGGGAGCATTTTGGTGAGAGTGACCACAGCTTCAGCATAGCTATGGAAAAGGATAAAAACAGGCAAGATGGGAAAGTGCTTAACTGGGGAAGGGATGAGGCAGGAACTAGCGAGAGTAAATTGGAAACAGATGTTCAAGGGTGAAAGCACAGAAGTAATATGGAGGAAGGTTAGGGACCACTTGTGCTGGGTTCAGGATAAGTTTGTCCCACTGAGACAAAGAAAAAATTGTAGGAAAAGGGAACCGTGGCTGATGAAACACATGAGGCAACTCGTCAAGAGGAAGAAGGAAGCATATGTCAGATATAAGAAGCAGGAAGCAGGAGGGGCTCATGAGAAATATAGGGTAGCCAGGGGGAGCTTAAGAAAGGACTTAGGAGAGCTTGAAGGGGGTATAAGAAAGCCTTGGCATGCTGGATTAAGGAGAACCCCAAGGTGTTCTATGCGTATGTGAAGAACAGAAGGATGACTAGAATGAAGGTGGGGCCACTAAAGGATAAAGAAGGCAACATGTGCCTGGAGGCGAAAGAGGTTGGGGAGGTCCTAAATGAATATTTTGCTTTAGTATTCACAGGTGAAAAGGACTTTGATCAGGATGAGGTTGAAATAGAACAGGCCTGTATGCTGGACAATGTAGAGATTAATGAAGAAGAAGTGTTGGATCTTCTTTAAAACATCAAGATTGATAAGTGCCCAGGGCCGGATGTGACATACCCCAGGTTGCTGTGGGAAGTGAGAGAAGAGATGGCTGGAGCAGTAGCTATGATCTTTGAATCCTTTTTGGCTGCAGGGGAGGTGCTGGAGAATGGCAAATGTAGTTCCCTTGTTTAAAAAAGTTAATAGGGAGAATCCTGGGTACTGTAGACCGGTGAGTCTTACGTCGGTGGTCTGCAAACTATTGGAAAGAATTCTTAAGGATAGGATCTACGAGCATTTGGAGTACAGACTACTCAAGGATAGTCAACATGACTTTGTGAAGGGAAGGTCATGCCTCATGAGACTAACTGAGTTTTTTGAAGAAATAACAAAAGAAATTGATGAGGGTAGGGCGGTAGCTTTGGTCTACATGGATTTTAGCAAGGCATTTGACAAGGTCCCCCATGAGAGACTCATCCAGAAAGTCATGAGGCATGGGATCAGTGGAACCTTGGCTGTTTGGATAAAAGAATTGGCTTACAGGAAGAAAGCAGAGGGTAGTTGTGGAAGGAAAGTATTCTGCCTGGAGGTCGGTGACTAGTGGAGTGCCACAAGGATCTGTCCTAGGACCCTTGCTATTTGTGATTTTTATAAATGACCTGGATGTCGAGGCGGAAGGATGGGTGAGTAAGTTTGTGGATGTCACGAAGATTGGAGGATTTGTGGATGGAGCTGTAGGGGTTGTCGAAGGTTACAAGAGGATATAGACAGGATGCAGAGTTGGGCAGAAAAGTGGCAGATGGAGTTCAATCTGGACAAGTGTGAGGTGATGCATTTTGGAAGGACAAACCAGAAGACTGAGTACGGGATTAATGGTCAGTTACTTAAGAGTGTGGATGAACAAAGAGACCTTAGGGTTCAAATCCATACGTCCCTCAAGGTCACTACACAGGTTGATAGGGTAGTTAAGAAGGCCTATGAGATGCTAGGCTTCATTAATAGGGGGATTGAGTTCAAGAGTAGAGAGATCATGTTGCAACTCTACAAATCTCTGGTGAGACCGCACTTAGAGTATTGTGTTCAGTTCTGGTCACCTCATTATAGGAAGGATGTGAAAGCTATGGAGAGGGTGCAGAGGAGATTTACCAGGATGTTGCCTGGATTGGAAAACAAGTCATATGAAGCAAGGTTAGCAGAGCTGGGACTTTTCTCTTTGGAGCATAGAAGGATGAGAGGGGACTTGATAGAAGTCTACAAGATTATGAGAGGCATAGATAGGGTGGATAGTCAGTACCTGTTTCCCAGGGCACCAATAGCAAACATCAGAGGGCATATGTACAAAGTTAAGGGAGGGAAGTTTAGGGGAGACATCAGGGGTAAGTTTTTTACACAGAGGGTTGTGAGTGCTTGGAATGACTTGCCAGGGATGGTGCTGAAGGCTAAAACATTAGGGGTATTTAAGAGCCTCTTGGACAGGCACATGGATGAAAGAAAAATAGAGGGTTATGGGGTAGTGTGGGCTTAGTACTTTTTTTAAAGGAATATATGGGTCAGCACAACATGGAGGGCTGAAGGGCCTGTACTGTGCTGTAGTTGTCTAGTGTCTAGTTCTAGTGTCTAATGTCCCTTTTAAATCACTTCCCTTTGACCTTAAACCTCTGCGCTTTTGTTTTTCACACTCCCTCCCTGGGAAGGAGACTTCATGCTTTTACCCTGTCTAACATACCTCCACCAGTTCACCTCTCAATCTCCTACATTTAAAAAGGATCTAGAAAACAAGAATAAAAAGAGAAAAATAGGGGCAGGAGTAGACATCTGAACCCTCAAGTGTTCCCTGGCATTCTATATGATCATGGCTGACCTTTGTTGGCCTCAACCCCTCTTCTGTGCCATTTTCATGTTGCTCTTCTAAATACCACTACTAATCTGTCTCTACCACCCTCAAGGCAGAGAGAAGAGCAAGGCACAAAATGCTGGAGGAACTCAACAGGTCAGGCAGCGTCTATGGAGGAGAATAAGCAGTTGAGGTTCCAGGATGAAACCCTTCGTTATGAGTCCTAATGAAAGGCCTTGGCCTGAAATGTTGACTGTTTATTAATCTCCATAGATGCTATGGCCTGCTGTGTTTCTCCAGCATTTTGTGTTTGTTACTCTGGATTTCCAGCATGTGCAGAATCTCTTGTGCCTTTGAGAGGAGAAATTTATATTTGTTGTGCCGATGTCTTCAAGGATACAGAATGAGGGACATGGGATGTGGCTCAACAGCTCTTTTAAGCTCTATTAAGACCATCCTCCCCTTGTGGTGTAATATCAATATAGTGCTGTAGGGCCCTGCATGTCTGTCTGAGTGGCTAGATAAAGTGTTGAGCTGAAATGCCTTCTGAATGACAGAACCTCTGTTAGTGTTGCAGTCTCTCAATCCCACTTCACTCGGACTTTTTATGCTGTCACCCCTGGAATGGGACTTGAATCCTTGGTGTCCTGCCTTAGGGTGAAACTGAGTCATGGCCACAAGGGAAAGACGAACAGCTCTACGATATTTCCTTTGGCTGAAGCAGCCCACAACACCCACTCAGAGAGCATCCAGATGATATTGAAATTGGCTCCAATTCCATTCATTTCAAGAGTAAAGATTACTGAGTTTAGCACAACGTATTTTATTTTTAAATGAAAAATGATTCAAGGCTAAGTCTTGAGTTGTGCTGCTCAGAAAGATGAATTTCTCTTCTTCTAGCTTTTCGGATAAGGGGTGGTTTTGCTTGACTAATTCCTGTTAAAATGGGTATTTTGAATTAAATTTACTTTATTACTTATATCCTTCAAGTACGTGAGGGGTAAAAGTCTTTACGTTTTGTCTCTGTTCAAATGTGCAATGTGCAATTTATAGTAATTTATAATAAATATTATGTACAACAGGTTAGTCAATATAACATAGAAATACATTTGCATCAGCATGAATTAAGCAGTCTGATGGCCTGGTGGAAGAAGCTGTCCCGGAGCCCGTTGCTCCAGGCTTTTATGCTGCAGTACTGTTTCCCGGATGGCAGCAGCTGGAACAGTTTGTGGTTGGCGTGACTCGGGTCCCAATGATCCTTCGGGCCCTTTTTTCACACCTGTCTTTGTAAATGTCCTGAATAGTGGGAAGTTTACAACTACAGATGTGCTTGGATGTCTGCACCACTCTCTGCAGAGTCCTGTGATTAAGGGAGGTACGGTTCCCATACCAGGCAGTGATGCAGTCAGTCAGGATGCTCTCAATTGTTCCCCTGTAGAAAGTTCTTAGGATTTGTGGGGGCCCATACCAAACTTCCTCAACCATCTGAGGTGAAAGAGGCGCTGTTTTATCTTTTTCACCACACAGCTGGTGTGTACAGACTATGTGAGATCCTCCATGATGTGTATGACAAGGAACTTAAAGCAGTTCACCCTCTCAACCCCAGATCCATTGATGTCAATAGGGCTTAGCCTGTCTCCATTCCTCCTGTAGTCCACAACCAGCTCCTTTGGCTTTGCGATGTTGATGGAGAGGTTGTTTTCCTGACACCACTGTGTCAGGGTGATGACTTCTTCCCTGTAGGCTACCTCATTATTGTTTGAGATTAGGCCAATCAGTGTGGTGTCATCAGCAAATTTAATTAGTAGATTGGAGCTGTGGATGGCGATACAGTCATGGGTATATAGAGGGTAAAGGAGGAGGCTTAGTACACAGCCCTGAGGGGCTCCTGTGTTGAGGGTCAGAGGGGCAGAGGTGATTCAAAATAAAGCGAATTCACTCTGCAGCATAATTTACACTTTCCACCTCTCCAAAATTGTCAGGGACCTCCATTATTAAACTAAATCACTTTACCATCCTTTCCTTTGAGCTTTTCATTTTCAAAGTTCTAAGTAAATTTATTATCAAAGTACTATCTGTCACCATTTACAACCCTGAGATTCATTTTCTTGTGGGCATACTCAATAAATCCATAATAGAATAATAACCAGAATAGAATAAATGAAAAGCCACACCAACTGGGGCATTCAACCAAAAGACAACAAACTCTGCAAATACAAAAAGGAAGAAATAATAATAATAAATAAGTAAGCAATAAATATTGAGAGCTTGAGATGAAGAATCCTTAAAAGTGAGTCCATTGGTTATAGGAACAGTTCAGTGATGGGGCGAGTGCAGTTGAGTGAAGATTTGTTATTACACACTCTGAGGCATGGATGAGTATTTAGTCTCAGGTTAATCCAGTTAGAGAGCAGTGAGATTATTCATGATTGGCGATGGGGAGAAAGATGGAGCAATAGCAGGAGTATGAGGGCTGACAAGTATCACTGCAAAACCAGCATACTGCAGCATACCAAATGTGAGACATCTACTCAAGAGGAAGAAGGAAACATACTTGTATTTTAGAAAGCAAAGATCAAACAGGGCTTTTGATCCTTATAGAAGGAGCAGAAATGAAGAGTGAGCAATTTCAAGTTCCTGGATGTTAATATCTCTGAGGACCTAACCTGGTCCCAGCATATAAGTGCAACTATAAAGAAGGCAAGACAGTGGCTATGTTTCATTAGGAGTTTTAGGATTTTTTGGAATATCACCTAAAATACTCAAAAATTTCTACAGATGTTCCATGGAGAGCATTCTAACTGGCTGCATCACTGTCTGGTGTGGTGGGACGATCCACTGCACAGAGTTGTAAAATTAGTCGGCTCTATTATAGGTACTAGCCTCCATGGTATCGAAGACACGTTCAAGGAGCAGTGCTTCAAAAAGGAGGCATCCATCATTAAGGACCTTTATCACCCAGGACATGCTTTCTTCTCAGTGTTACCATCAGGAAGGAGGTACAGGAACCTAAAGGCACACACTCAGTGATTCAGGAACAGCTTTTGTCCCTCTGCCATACGATTTCTGAATGGACATTGAAACCATTTTTTAAAATTTAACTATTTGATATATATATATATATATATATATATATACACTGTACACTTACTGTAATTCACAGTTTTTCCCCTATATTGATCATATATTAGGTGATAATAAACTTGATTTTGATTGAGAATTATAAGGTAGCCAGTAAGAAATGAATTAGGAGAGCTAGCAAGGGACATGAGAAGTCCTTGGCGAGTAGGATTAATGAAAACCTCAAGGCATTCTACACATTCATGAAGAACAGAAGGATGACTAGAGTAAGAGCAGCTTTGGTCAGGGATTAGAAAAGTGAAATATGTGCTTGGAGATGGAGGAGGTAGGACAAGTCCTTAGTGAACACTCTGTTTCAATATTCACCAGTGACAGGGTCCTTGACAAATGTGAGCTTAGCATAGAACAGGCTAATAAGCTGGAACATGTCAAAGTTAAGAAAGAGGATGTGCGAGAGTTCTGGAAAAACATTATGATAGTTAATTCCTAGGACAAGAGGGGATATACCCCAGGATACTACAGTAAGAGATGGAAGAGATTGCTACACCTTTGCCAGTGATCTTTGCATCATCACTGGCCTCATTGAGCATTTAGAGATGTATGATCTGATTAGGAATTGTCAGCATGGCTTTATGAGGGTCAGGTCGTGCCTCATGAGCATGACTGAATGTTTTGAACAGGTGATAAAGCAAATTGATGAAGATAGCAGTGTGGAGGAACAGAGGAATCTTGGGGGTCCAAATCTATAGATCCCACAAAGTCGTTACACAAGTTGTTCAGGTGGCTAAGGTGTATGGGGGTTGGCCTCCATTAGTTGGAGAATTGAGATCAGGAATCACAAAGTAATGTTGTAGCTCTATAAAACTCTGGTTAGATCACACTAGGGATATTATGTTCAGTTCTGGACGTCTGTTAATAGGAAGGATGTGGAAGCTGTAGAGAAAGCACAGAACAAATTTACCAGGACATTGCTTATATTAAAAAGCCTGTCTTATGAGGGTAGGTTGAGCAAGCGAAAGAGGATGAGAGGTGACTTGATAGAGGTGTAGAAGAAGTTGAGAGGCATTAATAGAGTGGACCGCAAATGCCTTTTTCCCAGTGTGGCAATGGCTAATATGAGAGGGTATGATTTTAAGGCAATTGGAGGAAGGGAAAGGAGAATGTCATAGGCAGGTGTTTTTACAGAGAGAGTGGTAAGTGTCTGGAGCACACACTGCCAGTGGTATTGGAAACATTAGGGCCACTGAGACTCTGAGATGGGCCCGTGGATGAAAGAAAAATGGGGGTCATGTGGGAGAGAAAGGTTAGATGATCCTGGAGTAGGTTGAAAAGTCCAGTGCATCGTAGTTTTATGTTCTTTGTTCAAATGTTTTAAGAACAGTTTTTTCAATATTTTGTTTTATTTCTTCTGAGGGTACAGGGGTGAGTTCTGACTTCTAGCAGCAGTGTAAATACACTGGGTAGCACCCTAGGCAGTGCTGGGCTCTCACTGGGAGCTGAATGAAAGTAACTGAGCCCCTCAAGCCAGCAAGATCACCGGCCTCTCTCTCACTGTCCTGCCTATTTTCCTTGATTTGCCTCTGGACTGAAGTCAACAGAATTGAAAACAATGAATCCAAGAGCAACATCTCAAACAAAGCCAGAGAGGAGATCAGTTAACTGAACACAGACAGGGTATCATTTTAAACATTTTTTATGTTGACAGAGAGATCAAGACACTTAACTTGAGTGTCAGCCTAATTGAATTTTGTCATCGACATTTTGTACTGAATTCCTTCAGGTCTTGTTTTCTTAACAAAGGATATTGGAAAGTTGGACAGCTTATCTGAAACACAGTCTTTCACTGGAAACAAAGGATAAACTTTAGTTTCTAAAAAAGCTTTTCACAACTGCAAGAAAATCTGAGTTGCCTTACAGCCACTGAAGCACTATTAGAAATGCAACAGCCAGCTGTGCGCAGTATGGTCCCTCAGAATGCGATGTGACAAATGTCAGATAATCTCTTTTTTAATTAGATTTTTGAGGGTAAATTTTGGCCAGGACACTATTTTACTCTGCTTTGTAATAGTACCATTGAATATTTTACATCCATATTAGAAAGTAGACTCAGCTTAATATCACATCAACATTAAATTGATAAATTGGTTTATTGTTGTCACATATACCGAGGAACAGTGAAAACTTTGTTTTGTATACCATCCATACAGGTAATTTTATTACAATGGTGCATTGAGACAGTATGAGGGACAGCAATAAAAGAATGCAGAGTAAATTGTCCTGGTTACAGTGAAAGTGGAGTGTGGGCAAGGCCATGATGAGGTAGATGGTGAGGTCAAGAGTTACTGCACCAGGGGACCATTCAATAGTCTTATAACAGGAGGACAGAAGCTGTGGTTTGTGCTTTCCGGTTTTTGTATTACCTCTAACACTGCAACTCTTCTCCAGCACTTTACTACAAGCATCAGCCTATATCAGAGCTGTACACAGAAAATGCTGCAGGAACTCAGCAGGTCAGGCAGCATCTATGGAGAGGAATAAAAAGTCGATGTTTCGAGACTCTTCATCAGGAAAGGTGATAGGCCTGATACATTGACTATATAGGTGCTGCCTGACCTGCTGAGTTCCTCCAGCATTTTCTGTGTGTTAATCTGGAATTCCAGCATCTGCAGAATCTCTTGTGTTTATGATCAGACTATACCACGATGCTCATCTCTAAGATACAGAACAATCCTGCAAGCTCCTGGTTCCAATGTAAATGTGCTATCCCCTGCTCAGTTGACTAAGTACAGGTCTTATACCTGGGAGCTCTCTGGAATCTTGAGTAATTTAGTACAACTGTTACATCTCTGTGGACAATTACTTGGACTGACCATCCCTGTATGTGTGGTTTTAACTCCAGGCCCATGAATCTGCTCCCAACCCACTGCCGGCTTCAATCAGTCTGTGTGGTCCCTGGGAATCCAGTGTGCTGGCCTGTTGATCCAGAGACCTGGGTTCAAATCTCACCTCAGCAGCTGGACAATTTAAATTCAAGTAATTAAATAAATATGGAATCAAAAGTTAGTCTCAGTACGGTGAATTTGAAACCTTCATATTGCTATAAAAACCCCATTTAGTTCACTGATGTTATTCAGGGAGAAAATCCTTACAGAACAGTTCAACACAAGAACAGGCCCTTCAGCCCACAATGCTGTGCCAAACTAATTAAACTAGTTTATTTAGCTAAAATGCCGAACTAAAGTAAACTGCTCTGCCTAGCCAATATCCATATCCTTCCATTCTCTGCACATCCATGAGCCTACCTAGAGTCTCTTAAACACCTTTATCATATTTACCTCCACTAGCTTGGCAGCTCATTCTAGGCACCTATGTGGACAACAAACTTGCCCAACACAACTTACCCCCTCTCACCTTGAATGCATACCATCTAATAATAGATACTTTGGCCCTGGGAAAAAGACGCCGGTTGTCTACTTTCTCTGTGCTTCTCATAATCTTCTAAACCCTATCAGATCTCTCCTCAGGCTCTGCCGCTCCAGAGAGATCAACCCAACTTTCCCAACCTCTCCTTGTAGCACACGCCCTCCGACCCAGGCAGCATCCTGGTAAACCTTGCCTGCACCCTCTCTGAAACCTCAACATTATTCCTGTAATGGGGCGACCATAACTGAGTGCAAAATTTCAGATGCGGCCTAACTAGAGTTTTACAAAGCTGCAACATTACTTCCCAACTATTGAACTCAGTGCCTCAACTGAAAAAGCGAACATGCCATGTGCCTTCTTTACCACCCGATTAACCTGGGCAGCCACTTTAAGGGAGCTATGGATCTGGACCCCGAGATTCCTCTATACATCTGTTAAGGGTGTTAAACATTGAAATGTCCGGCTTGTTCTATATCTGACTTCAGACTATTCATTGTGGTTGACCCCAGGCGGCCCTACAGAATGCCCCAATAAACCACTAAATTCAGATGACAACTGGAACAAATCCCAGCCTTGCCCATGACACCTACATCCAATCAATGAATGCCAGATATCCCAATAAATATCAGATTCTGGTTGCCAGAAAAGGCAGGAGGATCTCCAAGTGGCTACCCATTTCAACCTGACTTCCCATTCCCATTCTGACATGTCTGTCCGTGGGCTCCTCTACTGCCATAACGAGGCCAAATTCAGGTTGGAGGATCAACACTGCATATTCCGTGTGGGTAGCCTCCAACCTGATGGCATGAACATCAATTTCACTAACTTCTGGTAATTTCTCCCCCCTCCCTCCTTCTCTCTTTTCCATTCCTCATTCTGGTTACCCCTTCTCTTCTCACCTGTCCATCACCTCCTCCCTCTGGTTCTCCTCCTTCCTCCCTTTCTTCCATTGTCCACTGTCCTCTCCTATTAGATTTCTTTTTCTTTAGCCCCTTACCTATTCCATCTATCCCCTCCCCAAACTTCGTACTTAACTTCCCTCCCCCACCCATCCACCTTAAAACTCACCTGGTTTCACCTATCACCTGCCAGCTAGTATTCCTACCTCCCCCCCCTCCATCTTTTTATCCTCGCTTCTGCCCTCTTCCTTTCCAGTCCTGATGAAGGGTCTTAGTCCGAAACCTTGACTGTTTATTCCTCTCATAGCTGCCACCTGACCTGCTGAGTTCCTCCAGCACTTTGTGTGTGTTGTTCAAGATTTCCAGCATCTCCAGAATCTCTTGTATTTAAAATATCCCACATTGTTCCTGTAGATGGCATTGTGCCTGAGCTAAATGCAGCTCTCCACAGAAAAGTTTAAGGGATAAAGGAAACAGGAACAGCGGAATCGACTGACTATACATTTCCATGGCCTCTGCCTCTAGAATTACTGTCGGCCAGTATAATGATGCAGTCTGGCTATTTATACTGTAGGCTCTTTATCTGTACTGCAGGTTGAATCAAGAAAGGTCATTTCAACTGGGCAAAAGCATGAAGAGACAGTGACTAATTTTTTTGCATGTTCTTCAATACCAACCCTTCAGATGTTCTAAATTCTAATTGCTCCTCCATGGGCGATAGGCTTTAAGTTCCCTGGACTCTCAGTCTTCCTTTAAAATGTTCAAATCAGTGTTGACTGAGCTTGTGATCATCTCTTTTATTCCACTGTATAATGTATACTACGGTGCCAAGTGTGGAATACACTGGGGGTTAAATGATCCCACTGTGCTGCTGGACATTCAGGGGTTCTGTAATGTACTGAGGTGAGGGACCAGAAACACTTCTTTTCTGTTCCTTCGGCTTAATGCATACAAACAGGCCCATTTGTTTGAAAAGACTTTATCTACTCAACTTAAATTAGTATCAACATTTTCAGTCAGTAAATTGAAAAGGGCTTTTAATATATTAGAATTACATAGAAGTACAGCACAGAAACAGGCCTTTTGGCCCATCTAGTTCATACCAAAACCATTTAAACTGACTACTCCCATTGACACCATAGCCCTCCATACTCCTACTATCCATGTACCTATCCAAACTTTTCTTAAATGTTAAAATTGAGCTTACATGGACCACTTGTGCTGGCAGCTCATTCCACATTCTCGTGACCCTCTGAGTGAATAAATTTCCCCTCATGTTCCTCTTAAACTTTTCACCTTTCACCTTTAACCATGACCTCTGGTTGTAGTCCCACCCTGCCTCAGTGGAAAAAGCCTGCTGGCATTTACCTAGTCTATGCCCCTCATAATTTTGTATACCTCTATCAAATCTCTCCTCAATCTTCTGTTTTAAAGAAAATAGTTCTAACCTATTCAATCTTTCCTTATAACTCAGATCATCCAGATGCAGTAAAATCATTCTTTTAATTATATTAATTTTTAAAACTAGTTGTATGTTTTTCAGCAGCTTCTAAATGCCCTCAATGTCTCTGATCATTGAATGTGATTAGAAATAGTAAAAAGGTCCTTGCCAGCAATAGATATCAGAGGATTATCTAATGATCTGTGAAAGGGGCCTGAGCTTCCTGTATATGTGGTCAGGCAGCCATGGCAACCATGAACATCTTACTAGTGGTAAAGCTGAGTCATGAGCTGTGTTCAGAACAATCTGGAGCCTTTTCCTTCTGTGAGTTATGGTAAAATTTTGTCTGGTGACTCTAACGTGAAGTGCCCTGAGAAAATTTACCCTGTTTGAAGGTGGCACAGGAATACAGATATTGGTTTCTTTTTAGTTTGGAAGTGTGCTTTTGGTGGTATTTCTAAAATTTTACTTAGAGACACAGCATGGTAACAGGCCCTTCTAGCCCAATGTGCCCAAGCCATCCAGTTACACCCATGTGTCCAATTAACATACTAACCCGTACAGCTTTGGAATGTGGCAGCAAACTGGAGCACGCAGAGCACTATGCGGTCAAGGGGAGAACATACAAACTCCTTACAGGCAGCAACAGTAGTTGAACCCAAGTTGCTAGCATTATGTAAACCATTACGCTCCCACCCCCGTGCCACCCACAGTCTAAGCTGGAAGGACCGAATTGCCTCTCTCAGTATAATGACAGTTATATCATTTCTATGATCTGCCCTAGGTATGGCTCTGAAGATTAAGTTATATGATGCACCAACACTTTGTGTCATACAAGGTCAACTATATGAAGCATTAACTGTTTCTCTCCCCGCTGGTGCTGACAGGCCTCCTGAGTATTTATATCACTTTCAGATTTCTAGCAGCTGGAATAATTAACTTGTGTAATGTTGGGTTTCACTGAAGTCATTTCTTTTTCTGGTTGAACTTTGCATGACAAAGAATTCTAAAACTGGTTCTAAGCTGAAAAACAATACCACTCACATCACCAAAGCCAGCACTTAACATCTGTTCCTGGAAACCAGCCCTTGGGATAGATCTCCGCTGAATATAATAGGACCAGATCTATCGCTCCCTCATGCAATCCTTTCCAGCTGTTGAACAGTTCTATGTTTAGTTGTGCCAAACATGTCACTCCTGAGTTAAAATGATTCACTTGCATTGATGTTTTGGAAAACATAGTTCTGCATTTATCCTATACTTTTAAGTAACTGATGTGCCTTTTTTATTTATAGATACAGCATGGTAACAAGCCCTTCGAGCCCACGAGCTCACACTACCTTGTTACAACCATGTGACTAATCAGTGGGAAGAATCCAGAGTACCTGGAGGAAGTCCATGCTGTCATGGGGAGATCATGCAAACTCCTTCCAGGCAGCAGCAGGGATTGAACCCATGTCGCTGGCACTGAAATAGTGTGACACTAACTGCTACGCTACCAAAGGACCAAAAGTGCCTGAGATGTAACCTGGGGTCATCAGGTGTTTCAGTTCTTTTGACATAGGACACTCTCGGCCAGACGATCCAGCCAGATCAGGCCCTGGTTTCTGTCCCAGTGGCATTGGTCCACGACTCATACCTCTTGATCCATAGCCAACTGGAGGCTCACTCAGCAGCCTCTATGATGGCCCTGATGCCTCTTTGCAGCCCTCGTAATGCCAAGGAGAGAGTAGATTCACACTCCACCTCTATAGGCTCATATTGTACCCTCCACTCCTGTCTCTGGCACTGCTCTACCAGCTCCTGGTATTTGGCTTTCTTACACTCAAACACCTCCTCAATCCAGTCTATCCGAGTTAATGTCAGTTCTACCATGATCGCCTGTGTCGAGGTTTCTGACGGAATGACCACGTCAGGCCTCGGTGATGAGGATGCGATGAAGTCAGGGAACTTTAATTGCTTTCCCACATCGACTTTCAGTTGCCAGTCAGACGCTGTGGCAAGCAATCCTGCTGGCGATCTAGGCTGAGACTGCGGTTGGTCTCCAGCTCTGGAATGGCTCTTGAATCAGTGCAGAGGCAACAGAACAACACTATCTACAAATCCTTGTTCTCAAGCCAATATTAAATTTGCATGCAAATATGCTTTTATTTCATTTGTCATTTAGACAATCCATAAGTATTGAGCTTTCAAATTTTCCACAACGGGTTTTGTTCCAAAAAAATAAGTCTTTATTCGAGATGCAGTGACTTTTTACATCATCAAGCAAGTTGCCTCCATGGGAAGGTCACATTTGATCAGTTTTCTCATTTTGGCTTCAATTCACTTAAATCACTGCTGCATATCCCATCT
Organism: Hypanus sabinus; assembly: GCF_030144855.1. Taxonomy (NCBI): domain Eukaryota; kingdom Metazoa; phylum Chordata; class Chondrichthyes; order Myliobatiformes; family Dasyatidae; genus Hypanus; species Hypanus sabinus. The sequence goes on along the minus strand of NC_082739.1, from coordinate 8,496,982 downwards.
CTTCATTACTTCCTCTCATGGAATTGGGAAATGCAGGAATCTCCTTTGCAGCATAACTACATCATTCTCGCTCTCACGTTAAAGTAATTGACAGCATCTGATAGTTTGAAGATAAGTGTCTCCATGGACACTGGAACAATGAAGGTCGGCTGCTTGTGATTTTGAGTGTTGCAGGGGTGAATAGGGAGGAGGCTTCCATGGACTGGCACCTTCTGATTTAGAACCATTTCCTGATCAGCTATTCCCACGGTATAATAACTATCCATCTGACTCCTAGGTACAAGTGCTGGCGATGGAGAGCGTCCTCGTGTCAAAAGCTCAGTGCAGGCTGTTGATTCAGCTGCTAATTCAAGAGGCCTCATAGACAATGCCACCTAAAGCAGTAATCTAAGATCATTAAACAATATTCTCCACCCACAACACAAACAGGCATAGACAGATGGAAGTGAAACAATATTATTCATAATTGTAATCCTTCCGAATAGTGTATGTTACTGCTGGTACAGGAATTGCAAGGCATTTAACCACAAGACTTTACGAAGGACTGCTGAGAGGATCACCAAGGGTCTCATTAATCAGGAGCATTGCATACACAGGGCCTTTAGCATTGTCAGTGATCCCTCCCATCTGTCCCACAGTCTCTTTGACCCCTCCCCCCCGCCATCAGGCAGGATGTACCGTTGCATTAGGACAAGGACGATTAGGATGGAAAACAGCCTCTTCCCCCAGTTCGTACACAACTGAACTCCCTGCCCACACCCAGATCTCAGCACATATGAGGCGACAGTAGCGTTCTACTGGTTACTTTTTAACTTGTGTCATAAATGCACCTTCTTAATTTATTTGTGGTAATATTACTTTATGCATTGTGTGTGAGTTATACGCATTGTGTTGTGTACCCATGACCCCGAGGAACATTGTTTCATTTGGCGGTATACATGTATACAGTTGAAATGACAACAAACTTGAACTTGAACTGGAATATTTGGAATAATAATACACAGCAGGGGAAATTATTGAACTGAAATGAGGGAATGTCAGCTTAGCTGGTACATCAGTACAGGACACTAGAACCCCACACTGTCAGAGGTGGCATCCCCTGGATCGTACACTCAGTGGTCACTTTATTAGGTACACCTGTACACCTGCTTGTTAATGCAAATATCTGATCAGCCAATTATGTGTCAGCAACTCAATGCATAAAAGCATGCAGGCATGGTCAAGATGTTCCGTTGTTGTTCAGACCAAACATCAGAATGGGGAAGAAATGTGATGTAAGTGACTTTGACCGTGGAATGATGGTTGGTGCCAGACGGGGTGGTTTGAGTATCTCAGAAACTGCTGATCTCCTGGGATTTTCACACACAACAGTCTCTAGAGTTTACAGAGAATGGTGTGAAAAACAAAAACAAAAATCCAGTGAGTGGCAGTTCTGCAGGTGAAAATGCCTTGTTAATGAGAGAGGTCAGAGGAGAATGTCCAGTCTGGTTCAAACTGACAAGAAGGGAACAATAACTCAAATAACCACATCTTACAACAGTGGTGTGCAGAAGAGCATCTCTGAATGCACAACATGTCGAACCTGGAAGTGGATGGGCTACAGCAGCAGAAGACCACACCAAGTTCCACTCCTTTGCCTAATTAACTGGCCATTGAGTGTACATTAAACTGATGCCATGGCTGCTCTTTGAAGTAGGTGTGAAATGTTCCCATACTACCATTCAAAGAAAAGCAAGCCAACTCTCTCTGGTGTCCTGGCTAATAATTTTTCCTCAGCCACTTGTTTGATTATTGGATCATTATCTCATTGTGGGCAAATTAGCAGCTCTATTTCCAACTTTACAACAATGAGTGTCTCGGGAATGGATTGTCTGGTAAGTGGTTTGGGATGTCTGGAAGCCGTGCAAATTGACAGACAAATGTGAGTCTTTCTTACATTTTATGCAATGTACATTAAATGATCCTTTCAATGGGTTCTCACCAGAAAGAGGCCAATAGGTATCAAAACATGGTCAAACATGTGGGATAGGTTTGAAGGACTGAATGGACTGCTCCTCTGCCTCACTTACTTCATAGTCCATAATACACTGTCTAGACATAGGCTTGAGTTTGGAAAGCTACATAACCCAACTGACCAAATTTCTCTGTCCGAGTTTAAACATGAAAGTTCCACATCCTTGCACACAGAATGGTAATTGAGGCAGAAACTATGAATAGTTTTGTAAGAAACTTGAAAAGATTCTGCAGTGCTTGCCTTGCATGGGGGAAAGAGGTGAGAACGATGAGTGAGAGAGGGGAGAAACAGATGTTGACTAGGCGTAGTCTGTGTCGAGGATAAATTTAGTCATTTCAGTAGTTTATGGGTTTGGCTTCAGTTGCAAGGAGCAGTTTTGTCTGATCACACAGCTCCAAGTCCAGGGAAGTCGTACTTTTTGATACATATTTACTTTAGACAGTAGAAGTGAGTTTCCCTTCTCATGGCTAAATGAATAATTTCAGATCGCAATGGTAAGATACAAAAATTAGGAAGGAGAGGAGAAAATGCTGCTAGCTTGAAGTAAACCCACAATAACAACCATAATCTGTCTTCGCATAGAGGCTAAACATAGTACACTGCCCAAAGTGCAGGGCAGGGGTATTATTAAAAAAATCATGCAATTGAGGGTGAGGGAATAATTTTTAAAATTTGAAAAGAGCTTGTGAGATTTTTATTACCAAGACAAGATGCTGAAGAAGGTATTTTGAATATCATGTACAGTACAGTTTTAGTTACCTTGTTATAGGAAAGACATCATTAAGCTGGAAAGAGTGCAAAGGATATTTACAAGAATGTTGCCAGGTCTTGAGGGCCAGACTTATAGGGAGAGGTTGGGCAGGCTAGGATCTTATTTAGACCATAGAACATATTATAGTACTGAGAAAGTACAGGCCCTTTGGCCCATGATGGTGTGCCGATTTTTTGACCTACTCCAAGATCAACCCCTCCCTCCCACAGAGCCCTCCATTTTTCTATCATCTGTGTGCTGTCTGAGAGTTTCTTAAATCTCCCTAATTATTTCTTGGAGTGTAGAAGACTGAGGGGTAATATTATAGAAGTGTTATAAAACCATGAGGAGCACAGATAAGGTGAAGGCAGACAGTATTTTTTCCATAAGGCCGTAAGTCCAGGTCACTTGCCCATTGAGTCGGCTCCACCATTCTATCATGGCTGACTTATTATCCCTCTCAATGCCATTATCCTGCCTTCTCCCCATAACCTTTGATGTCCTGACTAATCAAGAACCTATCAACCTCCACTTTAAATATACTCAACGACTTGTCCTCCACAGCCATCCGTGGCAATGTATCACATTCCAAAGACATACTGTTGTGTCCACTTGCCTTAACACCTCCCTCTTGAAGACAATGATCTGTAGGATGTGAGCCAAGGGTTGATTTAACGTGGAACAAATGGCTTGTGCTGGCGATCAGTCCTTCTTCACGGTTGCCGGCTATCCCAGTCTTGTTGCGATGTCTGTTGCTTTTGCTCTTACCTTAACACATACCGATTAGGGTAGTAACTTGTGAGCATGTAATGTTGGTGTTGGAAGTATGGCAACACTTGCGGGCTGCCCCTGGCACATTCACGGATTGTGTTAGTCGTTGACACAAGTGACCTATTTCACTGTATGTTTCAATGTTTTGACAAATAAAACGAATCTTTATCTTTAATCTTTTGCTGGTGGAGATGCGAAAGGCTAATGAACAACAAAATGTAAATCTGGGGAGGTGAGCAAGAGAGAATGTTGCAAAACTGGAAATTGTTGAATTGTTTCAGTACACTTTTAACTGCCCAAATTATCAAGAACAATAAACCTCATGAGCAAACCTCCATCACGGTGCAAATGTTCATATCACTACTGTTGATTTAGTGAGGACTCAGATTTTGATTTATTTATCACTTGTACATGGAAACAACTAAGGATGTGCTGGGGGCAGCCCACAAGTGTCACCACACATTCCAGTGCCAACATAGCATACCCACAATGCTCAGCAGAGCGACACAGAGCACAACAAGCAACAACAGCAAGTCAAGTCTCTTTCCTCCCTTGCAGCCTCAACTGCTTGTAAGCAAGCAGTCCTTCAATTCCAGGACAAATATCCAGTCTCCAGGGTTCGGTCACCAAGTCTCAACGTCTGGACTTCTGATTAATTTTCGGTATCAACCCTTGGACTAGCCAGTGATGGGATACCGAACTCCCTGGGTTAGTGTTTACCATTACAGTCAAACATATTTTACAGTGAGCTTCTCAGCTGCAGAATGAGTCGAGTAGAACAAATGCAAAGCTCAGGGCACTTTGTGCAATCTTGCAATCTTAAATTAAATACCATTTTGTTTTCTATGGCCAAGGTACCTTTGTAATTGTTAAGTATTCCTCTTGTGAAATTTGCAGTTTTTTTGAAACCTTACAGCTTTTTTGAAAGGTTGAGTTGGTGATAATATAATGCCATTTTTGAATCAAGCCAATGTTTCTTCTGTAAAAAAAAATTAGCTACAGTCAGAACAAAACAATCCACTCATTATATCTGAAAGTTTACTACTATTTACTATTACCAATAATGCTGGACAGATGTTGGTGCTTTACTGATAATAATCCCTGGTTCAAATGTCAGAAATAACTTGGTTGATCTTCAGCCTCACCTGCTCGATAGATTATGCTCCAATAACTCACAACTGTCCAGCGCTTCCACTGAAGGATGTGATGCGCCAGATGTTCCCAGGCCAGATGTTGCCAGGCAACTCTGGCCCTTTCATTAGATCTAATGAATGGTTGGCTGTTTTGAGTCCCGCCACCTGCTGCAAGCCGAGGAATTGCTGAAACCAGAGTACTTACGGAGAAAATCACCACTAATCCAGCGTAGCTAACATGGCTGAGGTGAACAATCCACCTAAAACCAATCTAAAATCATACCACACCATCTGGAGTGCGTTCTATTAAAACACCTCCAGGTAACGTCATGCAGCAGTGGAGAGCTGCATGCACCAACATCACCCAGCATAAACACTGCCTGGGTCACTCAACTTTATATAGAACAAATGATTCATCTTGAGCAGGACTAGATTTGGTCACGGTGAATGCCATCACTAAAGCATCAATCACAAAGTGATTGTAGATAAGAATTCCAATCTGTGGAGCACATTCGCAAAATGCCTAGTTTACTCTTAATGGGACACCACCGGAAGAAAAAAAAATGCATTAATACAAATTAAAAAGTGAGTATTAACCATCACTGAGCATAAAATACAAACAATGCCAAATTAAATTATATCTCTTCTGCCTCCAATTCCTGCATACGTATCTGTCTAGCATCCCTTTAATGCCAATATTGTATAAGCTTCCACCACTATCCCTAGCAGCCCGTCCCCCCAGACACCTACAACTCTGTGTAAAAAAATCTTTTAGCACAAACCTACTTTAAACTTTTCCCATTTCATCTTAAATGCACAACCAAACAACTATGTGACAGAAATGCCTTATGCATGAATAATTTTTACCCATGAAGTTACCAGTGAGCTGATGATGATTCAACAGGGACGTCAGGACCTCCAAGAACACAAAACTGCGAAATAAGCAGAGAAAGCTTTGAGAAGGAAAAAGATGAATTCACTGTCAAACCAGTGCTAAAATAAAAAGAAAAAGAAGTTGGATTAAGAGAGTGAAGAGAAAGGGCAAAAAGAAAAAAAGAAGAAAGGATTTGAAATTTGGCATACCTAACCATGTGATAATCTAAACTTGTAAGGAATGAGAGAGACTAATGCACTCATGAGCTTTGTTTGATCATTAAAAGGACACTGATGTTGTGAGTTAGTAGATTTTAGAGCAACTCTGAGGGAAACAAAAGGAAATCTACTGATCTTTGGGAGGATATTAGCGGTAGATTTAACCAGCATTTTGCGCTGACTTATATCTTCTTGAGTTGCCATATTTGTAATGTGGTCGTCCTACATGCACCATTCTTTTTCTCAACAAAACTTGGTCATGAACTGTTTCTGCAGATTTCACCTAAATCCCTGTTGATTCCGTGGGTAAAGAAAAGAGAAGTATTCGAAATGTGAGCAGGTTTAAGCTAGACAAGTACATTGACCCTGCCCCACCATTCAGTAAGATTCTGGCTGACTAGACCTTGACCTTAACGTCACTTCCCTGCTCCATTCACATTTCCCTTTGTAGTTTAAATGTCTGTCAGTCTGTGTGAATATATCTAAAGTCTTTGCCCACACAATTATCCGAGGTAGAGAATTCCAAAGATCTAGAAGTCTTTCGGAGAAGTTTCTCATCATCTCCATGGTACAGTAGCGTAGTGGTTAGCATAACGTTTTACGGCGCCAGCGACCGAGGTTCAATTCCTGCTGCTTTCTGTATGGAGTTTGTACATTCTCCCTGTGACTGCATGGGTTTCCTCCTGGTACTCCAGTTTCCTTCCACACTCCAAAGGCATATGGGTTGGGGTTACTGAGCTGTGGGCATGTTGCCTTGGTGCTGGAAGCATGGCAACACTTGCGGGCTGCCCCCAGCACACCCTCAGACTGTGATGGTCATTGTCGCAAACAGGGCAATTCACTGTATATTTCAATGTGCATGTGACAAATAAAGATAATATTTAAATGGTTTATTCTGAAACCATGCCCCCTTAATCTAGAGATTCCCACTAAGGAAGACGTCAATCCCGTTCTGAATCTTACCCGTTTCATTAATGGCCCTTCTTATTCGTCTATTTTCCAGTTAGTATGGGGAAGCCTACTGAACCTTTCTTTACATATCATCCCCCTCATACCTAATGTACCTTCTCTGCCCTGTCTTCCTTCTTTAAAGATGCGTGTCCAAACTACACACAGTATACAAAATCATAATCACAACAGATTCTGCAGATGAATCTGGAAATCTTGAACAACACACATAGGATGCTGGGGGAGCTCAGCAAGTGTGGAAGCATCTATGGAATTGAACAAACTGTCAATGTTTCAGGCTGAGACCCTTGATCAGGACTGGAAAGGAAGGGGCCAGAAGCCAGAATGAGGAGGTTGGGGAGTCAGGGAGTTAGGGAGTGGAAGCTTGTGGGTGATAGGTGAAACCAAACGAAGGGAAAAGTGGGTGGGCGGAGGAGGATGAGTGGATGGAGTAAGAAGCTGGGAAGGGATAGGTAGAAGAGGTGAAGGGTCAGAGGTAAATGGTAACAATATTCCAGATTCTCCCTCCTTATAAAATTTCATCAAAATGTTCCATTTTTTTTATGCATCGTGCCCCTTGCATTAGTGAACAATATTCCAATAGCCTTACTTATTACAGTTTAAATACCATCTCTCACTACCTTGGAATGTCAAATGGCCACATGTTGAATTGTGGAAAATACATGAGTTGATGTTGTGCACAACAAGTTGTCATAAACAGGAGAATAACAAATAAATCATCAATTTCAGTGAGCATAATCATGGATAAACTTCGGCTGGGAATGATCCCAATAATACTTTGAAAAACGCCAAAGCATTAGTATATAGCTACTTGAGAAGATTCTTGTGCATATAAGATCTCATCTGAAAGGTGGCATCTCTGGCACTGAGGTATACCCTCATGCCTGTTGATATTTACCTGGAACAGGAAGGAGCACTTAGAAGGTTATTTTCCTCATCTGGCGGTGCTGTTGAGGTGAGAGTGCAAGTTTGATGGATAGTTGGGTAATGATAACAAGACTGGCTGTAATAAGTGGTGAGATTGCAAAATAGCCTGTAATGTCCTGATTTTCACATTACCACATTGAGTTCCTGGGCTGCAGTTCACAGCTCAGAAACAGCAGAATCAGAATCAGGTTTAATATCACTGGGATATGTCATGTAATTTGTTGTTTTGCATCAGTGATACAGAGCAATAAATAAACGAAATTGACATTGCAATAAGAAACATATAGAAAATTAAATAAGTAACGCAAAAAGAGAAAAAAATAGTGAGGTAGCGCTCATGGGTTGGTTCATTGTCCATTCAGAAATCTGATGGTGGAGAGGAAGAAGCTGTTCCTAAAACCATTAGTGTGTATCTCAGGCTCCTATACCTCCTCCTTGATAGTAGTCCAAACGGTGTTTCAAAAATTAGAGAGGGCAACAAATCTTTTTGCAAAATTACTCGCTGAAGGGTTGGGCTGAAGTTCTCTGCATTTTAGTGTGGCGGAGCTGGGGTGGAGAAACTATTGTTCCTTGTAAACAGGAAGGGAAACATTATAATTCTAATTTGCCTCTGTAACACACTGTGCCACTCATCAGAAAGATTGGCTGCCTTTGATTATCGTCACGCAGAGTAATTGGAAGTGGGACAACAGAATAATGATGATCATTATATGTGAAATATCCCACTTTCAATATGGTGCTTGCAAATTGCTTCGTGTTTCTGCACAGTGGGAAGAAATTAAATGTGCCACCAATGAATTAATAAGCTGATCTATCTGGAGTGGCTAAGCTGCTTATGTTCTGAACTGTTGGTGAACAGAACAAGTGAAATTCTGATGAAAAGCCATTGGCCTAAATTGATGACTTCCACAGGCAACTGCTGAGGGTTCTCTGTTTCTATTTCAGATTTCCAATAAATGCAGTATTTGATCTTTGTATAAATATTTATTTTGCTTTTAATCTGCCATGATGACTGGATGGCCAAGGAAGAGAACCAAGGACACCTTTCACTGAAGTCACATAATTTAGCAATCTCTTCACATTCCAAGTGGGTTGGGATTATGTTATAACTTGACAGGGTCAGTGTGATGTGTATTAAAGCATAAGCAATAGATGACTTCCCAGAGCTTGGGACCATTGCTCGATCTTCTGCTGGTTCATTTCCAAAAACTCCTCCATCTCTCCTTCCTCCTGCTCTTATTGATCTTTCCCATAGTTCATAGTTCCTTAAAGAAGTAGGCCAGTCGGCCCATCACGTCCATGCCAGCTCTCAGAGCAGTTCTATTGGTCGAAGTCTCCCCTTTATTTTCCTGTAACCAATTCTCACCCTTACTCCCTTCAACCCCAACCTCTCACCAACTCTTCTGACACCCATCTATACTCAGGGGCAATTTACCATCATTGTTGGTATATAGGTTAACCTATCTTTGGATATGCAAACTCCACAGACGTCAGAATTGAACTGCAAATTCTGGAGCAGTATGGCTTTATAGTGAGCCTGCTGCTGTTCTACACGATGGCTTGTCAGTCAACTTCCTCAGAATCTGAGAAATAAAAACTCTGCTTCCTTTAAAATTTGCTTTTAATTTGGAGCCAGATGATAATTAGTTACGTCTGATTTTACAAAGTCTGCCAAGCTTTTGCTGCCTCAATTACCTAGGGTGGACCAGACTTTGCAAGATCATGTAAAACAAACGATAATGAGTGGGCAATCAGTTTTTATACCACTTCCCATTTTTGTTTCCTTTGAAGCCAATCAGAAATTCTTATCTGCTTTGTACTATGGGCCAACTTGAAAATCCACCCAACATAAACTTGTCCTGAAGAAGGGTCTTGGCCTGAAATGTTGACTGTTTATTCATTTCCATAGATGCTGCCTGACCTGCTGAGTTTTGTATGTGCACTTTGTGTGTGTTACTCTGGATTTCCTGCATCTGCAGGATTTCTTGTGTTTATGTTTAAAATGAAAGCTCAAAAGTTAAGCATTCGTTTTCTTAATGGATTGATTTTAGGAATTGAAAAAGGTTGCTAAATTCCTCACAGCCTCAAATTGTTTTCTTTAGCTTCACTGCGGTACGGTAGCGCTTTGATTTACAATGCCAGCATTCACTATCGGGGTTCGATTCCCGCCACTGCCTGTAAGGAGCTTGTACAATTGCCCTGGGATCAGACGTTTCAATTTCCTCCCACCTTTCAAATATGTACGGTCAGCGTTAGTGAGTTGTGGGCATGCTATGTGACATCAGAAACATGGTGACACTTGTGGGCTGCTCTTGCTGACTTGATTTGATGTGAATGACACATTTCACCAGATGTTTCAATGTACAGGTGACAAATAAAACTGATCTTTATCTTTATGATCTTTATAAAGACCTTTATCCTTACATCATATATTTTACTTAAGTTTAAAGCAGTAGAATCCAATGTTTAGCCTTCGTTTGTGGCCAGACTCTCTTGCAGAGGCGCTAATGGAAAAGGTCATTGTAAATCTTTCGTCTACCCTTCACACTGTGCAACCTTTATCTTGATTCAGATTATTTATTCATTACACATGTAATATGTCACAGGATCTTACAACACTGGAGGAGGTTACTTAGCTTTTCGTGCCTCAATCGTGAGTTCAAACCTATTCCATACACTTAAATACCTGGACTGAAATTCCAATGCGGGGAGTGCTGAACTATTGGATGAGATGTTAGAGCTCTGGCTCAGATAGATGTGAAGTAAACCCTTTGCAATAGTTTGAAAGAATGCATTTCATTCTCACCCTTCACATCAGATGTGAGCTTTTTCATCTTGTTTGTTGGATTTCCTGTGCACAATTTGGTTGCCATTTCTCCTCCTTTACAACAGGGAGTACAATTTGAATACTTCACTGAGTCTAAGGTGACATGTGAGCAATGTGAAAGGTGGCCAAGTGAATGTAAATCTATTTTTTACATGTGTCTGAGAGATAAGGAAAGAGACTGACAATCTGACGAGGAAAGCGGAGTCAGATGATGAGCCGATGACTTTTCCGGACAGCAGGGAGCTCTGACTGAATGACAACTGGCACCATCTGTCACACAAGTGAGAGCACACACAAGAAGTAAGAGTAACTAAATGGAAGAAAGAGGTCGCAGAGGCAGAGAAAGGAACAGTGAATCAATGAATGACCAAGATAAACGTTTCTATATTATATGAACAAGGGAGCTTGAAGAGCAGAAAGACTTGGAATATGACAAATTGCCTGTGCATATCTATCAAACAACACACACAAAATACTAGAGGAGTTCAGCAGGTCAGGCAGCATCTATGGAGAGGAATGAACAATCAATGTTTCAAGCTGAGACCCTTCATCAAAACTGGAAAGGAAAGGGAAAGAAACCAGAATAAAAGGTGGGGGGAGGGGAAGAAGTACAAGCTGGCAAGTGATAGGCGAAGCCAGGTGAGGGGGGAAGGTGGATGGGTGGGGGAGGGGGAGGAACTGAGAAGATGGGAGGTGATTGGTGGAAAGGTAAAGGACTGAAGAAGAAGGAATCTGATTGGAGAGGAGAGTGGATCTTGGGAGAAAGGGAAGGAGGAGGGATACCAGGGAAAGGTGATGGGTAGGTGAGGAGAAAAGAAGGGGTAAGGGGGGAATCAGAATGGGGAATGGAAAAAGAGAGAAGGGGAAAGAGGTGGGGAGAAATTACTGAAAATTAGAGAAATCAATGTTCATGCCATCAGGTTGGAGGCTACCCAGACAGAATATGAGGAGCTGCTCCTCCACTTGGAGTGTGAGGCTCCTCCCCATAACCTGGTGCCACTTATCACCTGTCAGCCTGTACCCCTTCCCCTCCCCCCACCTTCTTACTCTGGCTCCTTTTTCCCTTCCTTTCCAGACCTGATGGATGGTCTTGGCCTGAACTATCAACAGTTTATTCCTCTCCACAGATGCTGCCTTTCCTGTTGATTTCCTCCAGCACTTTGTGTGTGTTGCTCACAATTTCCAGCATATGTTGAGACTCTTGTGTTTACGTGTGCATATTTATTAAAGTGTGGGTTCATTCTGAAGGGCACTTTGGAGAACAATAAAACAAAAAGCATGAGAATTGTACACTTCAACCTGAAATCACCCTGACACTCGTAGAGAGATATCAACATTGCTTAACTGTTTATGTACGATGGATTTATATAGATTTCTTCGCTTGTGTGGCCTTGCTTGAAGCCAAGAACAGATTCACAAGGGGGGAAAAACAACCCCGCAGATCTTAAAGGAACAAATATTGAAAATATAGGAAGCTTGAAATGTAAACAGAAAATGCTGGGAGTTCCAGCAAGTTAACAGATCAGGACAGCATGCTATCGCTCGGTCATTGCAGGAGGCATTTGACCCTTTGTGCTTTTTGGTATCTATTCAATGAAATCCATTTCCTCCAAAGCTCTGTAAATCTGCTCTCATATTCATTCAATTTTCTTTTGAATGTTGCTGTTGAGTCTATTTCTCCTCGTCTGTGGGTCATTGCTGTCCAGGTCACAGTAATTCGCTGTGGGTAAAAAGTCATTTCCTCACGTGGACTAAAATCTGAAATCCTCCTATTCACAACTTTAAACACCTTAGAGATATCTTCTCAAATATTCTGCACATAACTTAACTTCCTCCCCCAGTACCAACCTCATAAATCACCTCTGCTCTCACCCGCATTCTAAAATGCAGTGCCAGAATTGAATGTACTGCTCCAGCTGAAGATAAAGCACTATTTATAAAGATTTAGCATAACTTCATTACTTTCATCAACTTATTAGACATCAGTATTTTGTTTACAGTGATGAGATCAGTCTCCTGTTATTGTTGAAGTTGGATCTCCAGCAAATTCTTGTACCGTCTCACTCATGTCAACTGTCTGCATGAACCTAAGAGCACAAGATGTAGAAGCAGGAGGAGGGCATCTGGCACTTTGAGGCATTCCCAACATTCATCAAGATCTTTACCAATCTTTAGTGCCTTTTCCCAACACTCTCTCTTTTGATTCCCTAAATATCCAGAAATCTCTATCAATGATATGTGGTTGTGCAGAAGCTATTTTGAAATTATCCTGGGACCAGAGAATACTGAAACAAGCACAGATCCACAAGTCTCTATCCAGCCATTGTAACTGCTTCTTTGCAAAGTTCCTTGTTGAATCATTTGACTCCAACTCTAATACTCCTTAAAATGGAGAATATCTTGCAAAACTGTTGAGATCTGTATTCTTTCCGGACTTCCAGCTCTAAATCTTCAAATCCCAGGCACAGACCACCCTGATGGTGTAAAGCAACATTAGCATCATTGCAGTTAATACTGCTGCTGCCCCACACCTCCAGTGACATGGGTTCAACCCTGACCTCTGTGTGGAATTTTCTCCTTGTGACCGCAAGGGTTTCATCTGGGGTTCTCTGCTTTCCTCCCACATTCCAAGATGTGGTTGTCATAGAGTCAAAGAGCACTACAGCACAGAAACCAGCACTTTGGCTCATACAGTTCATGCCAAACTGCTATTCTGCCTCATGCTATTGACTCACACTGGACCATAGCCCTCCACACCCCTCCCATCTATGTACTTAGCCAAACTTCCCTTAAATTCTGCAATTGAGCCCACATCCACCACTACTGCTGGCAGATCATTCCACACTCACAACACCCTCTGACTGAAAAAGTTCCCCCTCAGGTTCCCCTTAAATATTTCACTTTTCACCCTTAACCCATGATCTCTAGTTGTAGTCCCTCTCAACCTCAGTGGAAAAAGCCTGGACTGTACTCATCATAATTTTGTACAGCTCTATAAAATCTCCCTTCACCTACACTCTGGGGAATCAAGTCCTAACTTATTCAATCTTTCCCTATAACTCAGGTCCCCAAGTCCCAGCAACATCCTTGTAAGTGTTATCTGTATTCTTTCAATCTTGTTGATGTCTTTTCTGTAGGTAAGTGACCAGAACTGGGATGCAAAGTTAATTGCTCACTACAAATTTGAAGTTAAATATTCAAAGTTCAAAGTAAATTTATTATCAAAGTACATACGTATATATCACCATATAGATTCACCCTGAGATTCATTTTCTTGCAGGCATTCACAGTAAATACAAGAAACACAATAGATTCAATGAAAAGCTGCACATAATACAGACAACCAATGTGAAAAAGATAACAAACTGTGCAAATACAAAACAAAAAGAAAATAATAATATTAAATAGTTAAGCAATCAATATTGATAATATGAGACGAAAAGTACTTGAAAGTGAGTCCCTAGGTTGTGGGAACATTTCCATGATGGGGCAAATGAAGTTGAGTGAAGTTATCCCCTCTGGTTGAAGAGCCCGATGGCTGAGGGGTAGTAACTGTTCCTGAACCTGGTGGTGGGAGTCCTGAGGCTCCTGTACCTCCTTCCTGGTGGCAGCAGCAAGAAAAGAGCATGGCCTCGGTGGTGGGAGTCCTTGATGATGGATGATGCTTTCCTGTGACAGAGCTCCTTGCAGATGTGCTCAATGATGCAGAGGGCTTTACCCATGATGATCTGGGCCGTACCCATGATGGTCTTGACTCTATCCTATTGTCCATAGTGTGGAGATGAGTGGTAGAAGCTGGCTGGAAAGTTGCAAACAATCTGCTGGAGGAACTCAGAAGGTCAATCAGCATCCGTGGAGGAAAGCCCTGCATCCAGACTCCGCAGATTCTCCTCAAGGTACTGATTTCCTCCAGCAGATTGCTTGTTGCTCCAGATTCCAGCATGTGCAGTCTCATATCTCTCTGGTTGAAGAATTGATGTGAATGTGGGGAATTTGCAATGGATTACTTTAGGATCACTATAAATAGAATTGGGATTGGTTTATTATTGTCATATGTGCTGAGATATAGTGAAAAGCATTTGTTTTGAATGTTATCCAGACAGATCATTCCAAACATATGGACGCTGAGGTAGCACAATGGGACAAGCAATAGCAGAATGCAGAATATATGTCGTGTATAGAGAAAGTGCAGTGCAGGTAGACAAATAAGTTACAAGGGCCATGTAGAGGTAGATTGAGAGATCAGGCGTTCATCTCTACTGTACAAGAACCTTATAGAAGCAGGATAGAAACTGTCCTTGAGCCTGGTGGCACACACAAAATGCTGGAGGAACTCAGCAGACCGGGCAACATCTATGGAAAAGAGTATTGTCAATGTTTCAGGTGGAGACCCTTTGGGCAGGACAAAGGGTCTCGGTCCAAAATGTCAACTGTACTCTTTTCCATAGATGCTACCTGACCTGCTGAGTTCCTCCAGCATTTTGTATGTATTGCCTGGATTTCCAGCATCTTCAGAATCTCTTGTTTGAGCCTGGTGGTATGTGTTTTCACCTTTTGTATCTTGTGTTCACTAGTTCAACTTAATATCAGAGAATGTTCTGATGTCTGATTGAAGAGAGGAGGAGAGAGAGTGACTGGAATGGGAGGGAAGGGGTTGATTATGTTGACTGCTATCCCAAGGCAGTGGAATGTAGAGATGGAGTCAATAGAGAGGAGGCAGGTTTCTGCGATAAACAGGGCTGTGTTCACAACTCTCTGCCGTTTCCTGGGCTCTTGGGTAGAGCAGTTGCCTCATCAAGCTGTGATGCATCCTGACCGCATGGTACATGTGTAGGGCTCATTGGGAACATGCTGAATTCCCTGTGTGATTTATGATCAACATAGGCATGATGGGCTGAAGGTCCTCTTTGCATGTTGTATTACTATGATGAACCAAATAGCATCACAATAATCAAACATCTTCTATCAGACGTGCCACTTGTGACATTATTGCCAAAACCTCATGTAGGCTGAAAAATCTAAGTCTTGTCTGCAGAAATTATATCTGATGATTTTCAGTGTTAAATTTTGTTTAATAATGCTCCTCCGAAGTAGATTAGGACATTTTATTGGGAATTATTCTGTCATATGAATTGCTGTTGTTATTTGCATCTGATGTTCTCAGTTCCAAAAGCTGGAAATGACTGGTAAAGGGAGTACTTCCAAAAGTGTCATCAGACCTAGGAGGTTCCACACACAGGGAAATATTCAGATTATGGAGCCATTATTGCTGATTGATCAATATAAAAAAGGCAACATTGCTGAGAAATCTATTTTGCTGAATATTGCACCTCAATTGGGACACGGTTATTTGCTATAATGCAATGCATGCTATCATCATGGAATGCTGAGAATTGATTTTACAATATGTGCTGACATATTACATTGCAACAAATTGTTCACATTTTTGGGTTTCAGCTTGTGTGAACCTGCACGAACAATTTGCTAAGCACAAACATGCTCACAGACTGCGATTTGAGATTTCTTTTCTCTTAAAAAGCATGTCATCTCATGTTCTTATTCTGTATAGCCGGCAGCGCCTCCAGGTCCCTTTCCTTCCCCCTACTCCCTGAGAGACATCTGCTCCTCTTATCTGTATTGAACAATGATGTGTGATTAGTTTTCACCTACAGTCGGTCTTAGCTCCCACCGTCAGAATATCTCCTTAACCAAGGAAGCACACTGTGTAAGTGATTACTTCTGTTGTGATTTTCTGTGTGTGTGTGTTGACTTATCTCTCTTGACCCAAGCAAACTCTAATGTGTTTTTCTTTTTTTAAAAAAAACCCTTAATATTGTCATTGACGACCTCGTGGTTTATACATTTGAAAAGCTGCAGTGAGCCAGGTAGAGTGCAAAGAGAAATTTTCTGGATGAAGTTATTTTTAAAAGGTGATGCCTCCATCATTAAGGACGCCCACCGCCCAGGACATGGCCTCTTCTCATTGCTACCATCAAAAGGGATGTGCAGGAGCCTGAAGACACACACTCAATATTTTAGGAACAGCTTCGTCCCCTCTGCCATCAGATTTGTGAATGGACAATGAGCCAACCCATGAACACTACCTCATTATTTTTTGGCTCTCTTTTTGCACTATTAATTTAATTTAATTTTACACATGCAGCATATATATATACAATATTTCCTATTGTGGTTTATAGTTTTTATTGTTATGTAGTGTAATATACTGCTGCTGTAAAACGACAAATTTCAAGAAATATGCCTGTGATATTAAACCTGATTCTGATTCTGAGACTTAGGGCCAGTTAACGTAGATAAACTGGAGAGAGTACTGTTACCTTTAACAAATTAGTACTTGGTTCCCTTTTCAACAATGTCAGTGAAAGAAATGTCCATTGACTCCGATTTCCAGTGCATTTGTTTTACTGCCTCTATGCTTGTTAATCTGCATCAACTCCTGATTTTATGATGAATTTATTTTAAAATTCTTATCTTGGTTTTCAGCTCCATAGCATTCAAAGTATCTCTGTGCCCCTCAATTTAAGGCTTCTTGCTTCTCCCTGATTCCCAACGTACACCAAATGATGATTATGCCTTTTGGAATGAATTCCCTAAATCTTCTTGCAACCTCCTGTAAAATCAAGTTCCTTTGTGTCCCATCTCTGTTAGTTCCTTATGTGGTACACTGTCAGACTTTCCCTAATCTAAACTGTTGTCAAACTCCAGTGATCATTTTTACTACTTTGAAAGTGTAAAGAAATGCAAAAGTAATACACTAAGAGGCCACCTTGTTGGGTACCTCATGTGCCTAATAAAATGTCGTCTGTATGTCTGTGGTCCTCTGCTGCTGTAGACAATCCACTTCAAGGTTTGATGTGTTGTATGTTCAGAGATGCTCTTCTGCACACCACTGCTGTAACGTATGGTTATCTGAGTTACTGTCAGCTTGAACCAGTCTGGCCATTCTCCTGCGACCTCTCTCATTAACAAGGTGTTTTCACCTCCAGAACTGCCGCTGACTGGATGCTTCTTTTTGCTTTTCTCTGTAAACTCCAGAGACTGCTGTGTGTGAAAATCCCAGGAGATCAGCACCTCGTCTGACACCAACAATCATTCCATGGTCAAGGTCACTTAGATCACATTTTTTCCCCATTCTGAGGGTTAGCGCGACGCTATTATAGCTCGTGGTGTCCAACTTCAGAATCCAATTCCAGAGTTGTCTGTAAGAAATTAGTACATTCTTTTGGGTGCTCCGGTTTCATCCTGCAGTCCAAAGTCACGCTGGTTAGTAGGTTAATTAGTCTTCATAAACTGTCCTGTAACTAGGCTAGGGTTACGTTGGGGGCTGCTGGGCATTGCAGTTTGTTAGGCCGTAAATGGCCAGTTCTGCGCTGTATCTCTAAATAAATAAACAAATTAACCTCTTGACCTTATCTGGGTACTTCAATGCATTAAGTTGCTGCCACATGATTGGCTGATTAGATATTTGCATTAAAGAGCAGGTGTACTTAATAAAGTGGCCACTGACTAAATATTCAGAAGATCAGAAAGAATATTTCAGGTCAATGATCTTTTATCTGATAAAGAT